>NC_088404.1:24324633-24407133 GCF_034236695.1 Oncorhynchus nerka | reverse complement strand
GAGCCAATAGGGGTGTTTTTCTCATTCCCGTCCTGTGAGTGTATCGTAGCTCTTCACTGAGGTGTTGGCTGGGGAGCCAGTAGGGGTGTTTTTCTCATTCCCGTCCTGTGAGTGTATCGTAGCTCTTCACTGAGATGTTGGCTGGGGAGCCAGTAGGGGTGTTTTTCTCATTCCCGTCCTGTGAATGTATCGTAGCTCTTCACTGAGGTGTTGGCTGGGAGCCAGTAGGGGTGTTTTCTCATTCCCGTCCTGTGAATGTATCGTAGCTCTTCACTGAGGTGTTGGCTGGGGAGCCAGTAGGGGTGTTTTTCTCATTCCCGTCCTGTGAGTGTATCGTAGCTCTTCACTGAGGTGTTGGCTGGGGAGCCAGTAGGGGTGTTTTTCTCATTCCCGTCCTGTGAGTGTATCGTAGCTCTTCACTGAGGTGTTGGCTGGGGAGCCAGTAGGGGTGTTTTTCTCATTCCCGTCCTGTGAGTGTATCGTAGCTCAGGCTCGCAGCCAAATATCCCTTCATATGGGACATAATACTCCATGCTGCCAGTATGTGTGTGTCTGCACTGCAGTGGGAGCTGCAGCTGTCTCAATACGTTGTTAGAGTTAACGCAGGTAATTTTGCTAAATGATTAAAGTGTCCGTGGTGAGACAATATGACAAGATACAGCTCTCTTTTCTGTATCAGACCTTTAAATATCTGCCTTTACGAAATGACACTGACTGAATTGATCACCATAATGTCCCCAGACGCAGAAGAAAAGAGACCAAGTCACTTGGCAAGGAAACAGTCATTTTAACATCATGTAATGCAGCTTGTATTTGTACGTTAAAACAGAGCAGAGTAACGTCCCTGGGCCAGCTAGCTCCACAGCTATGAGGCGCTGACTAGGGAGACTTTATCGTTCTCTTCCCCTGAAGAGCCTGGTTCCAGATCTGTTTGTGCTGTCTTGCCAACTCCTATGCTTTAGATATTGGCCTTGATGAGGTGAGATGGACCGAAGCGATCACAATTGGGAAGGAAACACTAATTATAACCTAAAGTGCATCACATAGAATTACATTAACAGACCAAAGTAAAGTTTGGCAGGATGGCTCCACAGCTGTGAAGAGAGCCTGTCTCCTCCTCTGAAGAGCACGTCTCTCTCTGTTCCTTGGCAGAGCGTACGCCTTTGCTCTGCCAGAGATAATCACCTGTCACAGCCATCAGGACACCATCCCTGACCGAGCCACATCAAACCTAGAAGATTTGTTGTCGTCTCTCCCCCCGGGGGTGAGGCGGGTGGCTGTGGTGTGTTACCCTTGGAAGCGGCGCTAAGTGCCTGTCGGAGGAAATCTGTGGAAGATGTAAGGGGCATTAATGCCAGGGACGTCTGAAAACCGATAAACAGCACCTAGCCTGTGTCATGGGAATACTGATGATGCCCTCTATTTGGTAGTCGGTGGCTGCCAATAGTCGGTGGATGCCTCTCAATGTGGCTGTAGGTGCATCTCAAAATATCTAAAGTCAAGTCAGTGAGACAGACCTGTCCATTACACAGGAGCTCAGACTCAGACTTGTTTACTTAAGACCATTTTTTTAACCTTTATTTAACTAGGCAAGTCAGTTAAGAACAAATTCTTATTTTCAATGACGGCCTAAGAACAGTGTGTTAACTGCCTTGTTCAGGGGCAGAACGACAGATTTGTACCTTGTCAGCTCAGGGGTTTGAACTTGCAACCTTCAGGTTACTAGTCCAACACTCTAACCACTAGGCTACCCTACGTGGGCAATGTTATTTGGTCCCTAAGCCCTTTATGCAGGGGCCACTTCCTGAGTGGGACCACTTCAGTCTGCTACTCTTTTGGCCAAAATGACAACTGACATGATGCACACTTGAATCCCAACTGGCACTTGTCAATATTCCAAAATGATAAACCCATTCGCAAGCATCTTTTGTGGTAGTGGCTAGGTTGTTGCTACTGTGACTCAGGAAGGACAAACGACAGTAACTGCCAGGGTAAGATGTGCAAACATAGCACACCCACATCGAACCACACCCCCAAGACCCAGATCTGGTTTTTCTTAATGAGCAACAGAAAAACACATGCGGAATCGGTGCGTTCAGCCCCCTTTAACAGCGGCCCTCCAGACCTCGGTGAAGACTGAATGCAGGCTGTGGGGATAAATGAGTTTGACACCCCTGATCTACACTAAAAGTCTTTGATAGATGAGATCTATGTGAGTGCATACTACTACCAGGTATTTTCTTTCACCAGTCCAGTAGTGTCACATCATTGCCAAAGAAGGAAAGGAGGCAAATAGGGGAATCCACTTTAAACAAGATACACGCTGAGGATGGATGAAATTGAGTAGCGGGTACAATTGTATCCATGGTAGCCTGACTTCAACCTATAATCTCTGACCCCTGACCTCTGACCTTCTCTCCCCCCACAGTGAGAGTCCCTACAGTGAGCATGGGGCCATAGAGGAGGTGGACAATGAGGGAGGGACTGAGACGCATACCAGTGAGGATGGTGAGTACCCTTCAACCAGGCACCCTTGTAACCCTATGATGTAATGACATACCAGATGTGAACGTCATGGGAAAAGCATACTTTCTTTCTCCAGTGTCTGTGCTGTGGTCTAGCGAGGGTTAAATCCAGACTTCTCCAGTGTCTGTGCTGTGGTCTAGTGAGGGTTAAATCCAGACTTCTCCAGTGTCTGTGCTGTGGTCTAGTGAGGGTTAAATCCAGACTTTCTCCAGTGTCTGTGCTGTGGTCTAGCGAGGGTTAAATCCAGACTTTCTCCAGTGTCTGTGCTGTGGTCTAGCGAGGGTTAAATCCAGACTTTCTCTAGTGTCTGTGCTGTGTTGGTCTAGACTTTCCCAGTGATGTGCTGTGGGGTTAAATCCAGACTTTCTCCAGTGTCTGTGCTGTGGTCTAGCGAGGGTTAAATCCAGACTTTCTCCAGTGTCTGTGCTGTGTTCTAGCGAGGGTTAAATCCAGACCAGACTTTCTCCAGTGTCTCCAGTGTCTGTGCTGTGGTCTAGTGAGGGTTAAATCCAGACTTCTCCAGTGTCTGTGCTGTGGTCTAGTGAGGGTTAAATCCAGACTTTCCCCAGTGTAGTGTCTGTGCTGTGGTCTAGCGAGGGTTAAATCCAGACTTTCTCCAGTGTCTGTGCTGTAGCGAGGGTTTTTTATTTGTTTTTTATTTCACCTTTATTTAACCAGGTAGGCTAGTTGAGGGAACAAGTTCTCATTTGCTAAGTCTAGCGAGGGTTAAATCCAGACCTGGCCTGTTTTTTATTTAAGATAAAGCACCTGGCCAAGATAGCAGTGTGAACAGACAACACAGAGTTACACATGGAGTAAACAATTAACAAGTCAATAACACAGTAGAAAAAAAAGAAAAAAATGGGCAGTCTATATACAATGTGTGCAAAAGGCATGAGGAGGTAGGCGAATAATACAATTTTGCAGATTAACACTGGGGTGATAAATGATCAGATGGTCATGTACAGGTAGAGATATTGGTGTGCAAAAGAGCAGAAAAGTAAATAAATAAATAAAAAAAACAGTATAAAAACAGTATGGGAATGAGGTAGGTGAAAATGGGTGGGCTATTTACCAATAGACTATGTACAGCTGCAGCGATCGGTTAGCTGCTCGGATAGCTGATGTTTGAAGTTGGTGAGGGAGATAAAAGTCTCCAACTTCAGCGATTTTTGCAGTTCGTTCCAGTCACAGGCAGCAGAATACTGGAACGAAAGGCGGCCAAATGAGGTGTTGGCTTTAGGGATGATCAGTGAGATACACCTGCTGGAGCGTGTGCTACGGATGGGTGTTGCCATCGTGACCAGTGAACTGAGATAAGGCGGAGCTTTACCTAGCATGGACTTGTAGATGACCTGGAGCCAGTGGGTCTGGCGACGAATATGTAGCGAGGGCCAGCCGACTAGAGCATACAAGTCGCAGTGGTGGGTGGTATAAGGTGCTTTGGTGACAAAACGGATGGCACTATGATAGACTGCATCCAGTTTGCTGAGTAGAGTGTTGGAAGCTATTTTGTAGATGACATCGCCGAAATCGAGGATCGGTAGGATAGTCAGTTTTACTAGGGTAAGCTTGGCGGCGTGAGTGAAGGAGGCTTTGTTGCGGAATAGAAAGCCGACTCTTGATTTGATTTTCGATTGGAGATGTTTGATGTGAGTCTGGAAGGAGAGTTTGCAGTCTAGCCAGACACCTAGGTACTTATAGATGTCCACATATTCAAGGTCGGAACCATCCAGGGTGGTGATGCTAGTCGGGCATGCGGGTGCAGGCAGCGATCGGTTGAAAAGCATGCATTTGGTTTTACTCGCGTTTAAGAGCAGTTGGAGGCCACGGAAGGAGTGCTGTATGGCATTAAAGCTCGTTTGGAGGTTAGATAGCACAGTGTCCAATGACGGGCCGAAAGTATATAGAATGGTGTCGTCTGCGTAGAGGTGGATCAGGGAATCGCCCGCAGCAAGAGCAACATCATTGATATATACAGAGAAAAGAGTCGGCCCGAGAATTGAACCCTGTGGCACCCCATAGAGACTGCCAGAGGACCGGACAGCATGCCCTCCGATTTGACACACTGAACTCTGTCTGCAAAGTAATTGGTGAACCAGGCAAGGCAGTCATCCGAGAAACCGAGGCTATTGAGTCTGCCGATAAGAATATGGTGATTGACAGAGTCGAAAGCCTTGGCGAGGTCGATGAAGACGGCTGCACAGTACTGTCTTTTATCGATGGCGGTTATGATATCGTTTAGTACCTTGAGCGTGGCTGAGGTGCACCCGTGACCGGCTCGGAAACCAGATTGCACAGCGGAGAAGGTACGGTGGGATTCGAGATGGTCAGTGACCTGTTTGTTGACTTGGCTTTCGAAGACCTTAGATAGGCAGGGCAGGATGGATATAGGTCTATAGCAGTTTGGGTCCAGGGTGTCTCCCCTTTGAAGAGGGGATGACTGCGGCAGCTTTCAATCCTTGGGGATCTCAGACGATATGAAAGAGAGGTTGAACAGGCTGGTAATAGGGGTTGCGACAATGGCGGCAGATAGTTTCAGAAATAGAGGGTCCAGATTGTCAAGCCCAGCTGATTTGTACGGGTCTAGGTTTTGCAGCTCTTTCAGAACATCTGCTATCTGGATTTGGGTAAAGGAGAACCTGGAGAGGCTTGGGCGAGGAGCTGCGGGGGCGGAGCTGTTGGCCGAGGTTGGAGTAGCCAGGCGGAAGGCATGGCCAGCCGTTGAGAAGTGCTTATTGAAGCTTTCGATAATCGTGGATTTATCGGTGGAGACCGTGTTACCTAGCCTCAGTGCAGTGGGCAGCTGGGAGGAGGTGCTCTTGTTCTCCATGGACTTCACAGTGTCCCAGAACTTTTTGGAGTTGGAGCTACAGGATGCAAACTTCTGCCTGAAGAAGCTGGCCTTAGCTTTCCTGACTGACTGCGTGTATTGGTTCCTGACTTCCCTGAACAGTTGCATATCACGGGGCTATTCGATGCTATTGCAGTCCGCCACAGGATGTTTTTGTGCTGGTCGAGGGCAGTCAGGTCTGGAGTGAACCAAGGGCTGTATCTGTTCTTGGTTCTGCATTTTTGAACGGAGCATGCTTATCTAAAATGGTGAGGAAGTTACTTTTAAAGAATGACCAGGCATCCTCAACTGACGGGATGAGGTCAATGTCCTTCCAGGATACCCGGGCCAGGTCGATTAGAAAGGCCTGCTCGCAGAAGTGTTTTAGGGAGCGTTTGACAGTGATGAGGGTGGTCGTTTGACTGCGGCTCCGTGGCGGATACAGGCAATGAGGCAGTGATCGCTGAGATCCTGGTTGAAGACAGCGGAGGTGTATTTGGAGGGCCAGTTGGTCAGGATGACGTCTATGAGGGTGCCCTTCTTTACAGAGTTAGGGTTGTACCTGGTGGGTTCCTTGATGATTTGAGTGAGATTGAGGGCATCTAGCTTACATTGTAGGACTGCCGGGGTGTTAAGCATATCCCAGTTTAGGTCACCTAACAGAACAAACTCTGAAGCTAGATGGGGGCGATCAATTCACAAATGGTGTCCAGGGCACAGCTGGGAGCTGAGGGTGGCCGGTAGCAGGCGGCAACAGTGAGAGACTTATTTCTGGAGAGGGTAATTTTCAAAATTAGTAGTTCGAACTGTTTGGGTATGGACCTGGAAAGTATGACATTACTTTGCAGGCTATCTCTGCAGTAGACTGCAACTCCGCCCCCTTTAATTTTTGGTGGCCTTCCTGAGCCAGGATTCAGACACGGCAAGGACATCAGGGTTAGCAGAGTGTGCTAAAGCAGTGAGTAAAACAAACTTAGGGAGGAGGCTTCTGATGTTGACATGCATAAAACCAAGGCTTTTTCGATCACAGAAGTCAACAAATGAGGGTACCTGGGGACATGCAGGGCCTGGGTTTACCTCCACACCACCCGCGGAACAGAGAAGGAGTAGTATGAGGGTGCGGCTAAAGGCTATCAAAACTGGTCGCCTAGAGCGTTGGGGGCAGAGGATAAGAGGAGCAGGTTTCTGGGCATGGTAGAATATATTCAGGGCATAATGCGCAGACAGGGGTATGGTGGGGTGCGGGTACAGCGGAGGTAAGCCCAGGCACTGGGTGATGATGAGACAGGTTGTATCTCTGGACATGCTGGTTGTAATAGGTGAGGTCACCGCATGTGTGGGAGTTGGGACAAAGGAGGTAACAGGGGTATGCAGAGTGGGTCTAGGGGCTCCATTGTGAACTAAAACAATTATAACTAACCTGAACAACAGTATACAAGGCATATTGACATCTGAGAGAGACATACAGCGAGGCATACAGTAATCACAGGTGTTGAATTTGGAAAGCTAGCTAAAAACAGTAGGCGAGGCTAATCCGCTAGCACAACAAACAGCAGGTAAAATGGCGTTGACTAGGCAACGGGGCCGACAGGTAAGACAAACAAGCAGAAAGGAGTACCGTGATTAATGGACAGTCCAGCGTGCGTCAGCTATGTAGCCAAGAGATCAGTGTCCAGGGGGGCAGCGGTGGATGGGCAGGGGGGCTGGGCTGGCGAGTGTTATCCAGGTTTTTTTTTTAAACTAACAATGACTAACTAGCTTTTAGCTGGTTAGCGTCTGGAGGTTCTTGAGTGTGTCATAAAAATAAAAATAAGAGTAAAAGTAATAGCGATTCCGTATCACATTGGGTGAGGCAGGTTTCCGGAAGGTATAAACAAATTAAAAATCAAAAAGAGATAGAAAGTAAATGGGGTCAGAGAGTGATTGGGACGCGGTGGTTCAGACGGTTAGCAGGCCTGTGCTAACAAGCTAACAGTTCGTAGGCCCGAGCTAGACAAGGTAGCAGTTAGCGGACCGGAGCTTGACAAGCTAGCCGTTAGCAGGCCGAATTAGCAAGCAGGGAGATAGCGAGGGCTAGAGGGTTAACCTTTGGGGGACGTCGCGATGGGGTGAGTCTGTTTATTCCTCTTCATGCGGTGAGCTGGAGATACAGCGATTCAGAAAGCTCGCGGGCCTTGGCCAGCAGATGGATCTTTGGCGATGTCGCAGCGGAAAAGCCTGTTGAAACCCCTCGGACGATTATGTCGGCGGACCAGTCGTGATGGATCGGCGGGGCTCCGTGTCGGCAGTAGAGGGTCAGTAGAGGGTCCAGGCCAATTGGCAAATTAGGTATTTTTGGACCTCTTCGGCTAGTCGGGAGATGGGCTTAGCTCGAGGCTAGCTCCAGGCTAACTGGTGCTTGCTCTGGGACACAGACGTTAGCCAGGAGTAGCCACTCGGATTGCAGCTAGCTATTTACGATGATCCGGTATAAAGGTTCAGAGCTTGCGGTAGGAATCCGGAGATGTGGTAGAGAAAAAGCAGTCTGATATGCTTTGGGTAGATGTCGCGCTGGTGTCCTAGTTAGCGTTGAAGACCGCTAGCAGTGGCTAGCTAGTAGCTAGTTAGCGGCTAGCTTCTGATGAGGGTTCCGATTCTAAAGTATAGAAAAAGCAGATCCGTACCACATTGGGTGATGCGGGTTGCAGGAGAGTATATTCAGCCTGTAGTTGGAAAGTGAGATTAAAATATGTACGAAATATATACAGAAAAAAAAAACGAGGAAAAACTATATTTACACTATACAGGACGGGACAAGACAAAACACACGTCCGACTGCTACGCCATCTTGGCTGTGGTCTAGTGAGGGTTAAATCCAGACTTTCTCCAGTGTCTGTGCTGTGGTCTAGCGAGGGTTAAATCCAGACTTTCTCCAGTGTCTGTGCTGTGGTCTACTGAGGGTTAAATCCAGACTTTCTCCAGTGTCTGTGCTGTGGTCTAGCGAGGGTTAAATCCAGACTTTCCCCAGTGTTTGTGCTGTGGTCTAGTGAGGGTTAAATCCAGACTTTCCCCAGTGTATGTGCTGTGGTCTAGTGAGGGTTAAATCCAGACTTTCTCTAGTGTCTGTGCTGTAGTCTAGCGAGGGTTAAATCCAGACTTTCTCTAGTGTCTGTGCTGTGGTCTACTGAGGGTTAAATCCAGACTTTCTCTAGTGTCTGTGCTGTGGTCTAGCGAGGGTTAAATCCAGACTTTCCCCAGTGTCTGTGATGTGGTCTTCTGAGGGTTAAATCCAGACTTCTCCAGTGTCTGTGCTGTGGTCTAGCGAGGGTTAAAATCCAGACTTTCCCCAGTGTCTGTGATGTGGTCTACTGAGGGTTAAATCCAGACTTTCTCTAGTGTCTGTGCTGTGGTCTAGCGAGGGTTAAATCCAGACTTTCCCCAGTGTCTGTGATGTGGTCTACTGAGGGTTAAATCCAGACTTCTCCAGTGTCTGTGCTGGGGTCTAGCGAGGGTTAAATCCAGACTTCTCCAGTGTCTGTGCTGTGGTCTACTGAGGGTTAAATCCAGACTTTCTCCAGTGTCTGTGCTGGGGTCTAGCGAGGGTTAAATCCAGACTTTCCCCAGTGTCTGTGCTGTGGTCTACTGAGGTTAAATCCAGACTTTCCCAGTGTCTGTGATGTGGTCTACTGAGGGTTAAATCCAGACTTCTCCAGTGTCTGTGCTGTGGTCTAGTGAGGTTAAATCCAGACTTCTCCAGTGTCTGTGCTGTGTTCTAGTGAGGGTTAAATCCAGACTTTCTCCAGTGTCTGTGCTGTGGTCTAGCGAGGGTTAAATCCAGACTTCTCCAGTGTCTGTGCTGTGTTCTAGTAAGGGTTAAATCCAGACTTTCTCCAGTGTCTGTGCTGTGGTCTAGCGAGGGTTAAATCCAGACTTCTCCAGTGTCTGTGCTGTGGTCTAGTGAGGGTTAAATCCAGACTTCTCCAGTGTCTGTGCTGTGGTCTAGTGAGGGTTAAATCCAGACTTCTCCAGTGTCTGTGCTGGGGTCTAGCGAGGGTTAAATCCAGACTTCTCCAGTGTCTGTGCTGTGGTCTACTGAGGGTTAAATCCAGACTTTCTCCAGTGTCTGTGCTGGGGTCTAGCGAGGGTTAAATCCAGACTTTCCCCAGTGTCTGTGCTGTGGTCTAGCGAGGGTTAAATCCAGACTTCTCCAGTGTCTGTGCTGTGGTCTAGTGAGGGTTAAATCCAGACTTTCCCCAGTGTATGTGCTGTGGTCTAGTGAGGGTTAAATCCAGACTTTCTCTAGTGTCTGTGCTGTAGTCTAGCGAGGGTTAAATCCAGACTTTCTCTAGTGTCTGTGCTGTGGTCTACTGAGGGTTAAATCCAGACTTTCTCTAGTGTCTGTGCTGTGGTCTAGCGAGGGTTAAATCCAGACTTTCCCCAGTGTCTGTGATGTGGTCTTCTGAGGGTTAAATCCAGACTTCTCCAGTGTCTGTGCTGTGGTCTAGCGAGGGTTAAAATCCAGACTTTCCCCAGTGTCTGTGATGTGGTCTACTGAGGGTTAAATCCAGACTTTCTCTAGTGTCTGTGCTGTGGTCTAGCGAGGGTTAAATCCAGACTTTCCCCAGTGTCTGTGATGTGGTCTACTGAGGGTTAAATCCAGACTTCTCCAGTGTCTGTGCTGGGGTCTAGCGAGGGTTAAATCCAGACTTCTCCAGTGTCTGTGCTGTGGTCTACTGAGGGTTAAATCCAGACTTTCTCCAGTGTCTGTGCTGGGGTCTAGCGAGGGTTAAATCCAGACTTTCCCCAGTGTCTGTGCTGTGGTCTAGCGAGGGTTAAATCCAGACTTTCCCCAGTGTCTGTGATGTGGTCTACTGAGGGTTAAATCCAGACTTCTCCAGTGTCTGTGCTGTGGTCTAGTGAGGGTTAAATCCAGACTTCTCCAGTGTCTGTGCTGTGTTCTAGTGAGGGTTAAATCCAGACTTTCTCCAGTGTCTGTGCTGTGGTCTAACGAGGGTTAAATCCAGACTTCTCCAGTGTCTGTGCTGTGTTCTAGTAAGGGTTAAATCCAGACTTTCTCCAGTGTCTGTGCTGTGGTCTAGCGAGGGTTAAATCCAGACTTCTCCAGTGTCTGTGCTGTGGTCTAGTGAGGGTTAAATCCAGACTTCTCCAGTGTCTGTGCTGGGGTCTAGCGAGGGTTAAATCCAGACTTCTCCAGTGTCTGTGCTGTGGTCTACTGAGGGTTAAATCCAGACTTTCTCCAGTGTCTGTGCTGGGGTCTAGCGAGGGTTAAATCCAGACTTTCCCCAGTGTCTGTGCTGTGGTCTAGCGAGGGTTAAATCCAGACTTCTCCAGTGTCTGTGCTGTGGTCTACTGACGGTTAAATCCAGACTTTCTCCAGTGTCTGTGCTGTGGTCTAGCGAGGGTTAAATCCAGACTTTCCCCAGTGTCTGTGATGTGGTCTACTGAGGGTTAAATCCAGACTTCTCCAGTGTCTGTGCTGTGGTCTAGTGAGGGTTAAATCCAGACTTTCTCCAGTGTCTGTGCTGTGGTCTAGCGAGGTTAAATCCAGACTTTCCCAGTGTCTGTGATGTGGTCTACTGAGGGTTAAATCCAGACTTCTCCAGTGTCTGTGCTGGGGTCTAGCGAGGTTAAATCCAGACTTCTCCAGTGTCTGTGCTGTGGTCTACTGAGGGTTAAATCCAGACTTTCTCCAGTGTCTGTGCTGGGGTCTAGCGAGGTTAAATCCAGACTTTCCCAGTGTCTGTGCTGTGGTCTAGCGAGGTTAAATCCAGACTTTCCCCAGTGTCTGTGATGTGGTCTACTGAGGGTTAAATCCAGACTTCTCCAGTGTCTGTGCTGTGGTCTAGTGAGGGTTAAATCCAGACTTCTCCAGTGTCTGTGCTGTGTTCTAGTGAGGGTTAAATCCAGACTTTCTCCAGTGTCTGTGCTGTGGTCTAACGAGGGTTAAATCCAGACTTCTCCAGTGTCTGTGCTGTGTTCTAGTAAGGGTTAAATCCAGACTTTCTCCAGTGTCTGTGCTGTGGTCTAGCGAGGGTTAAATCCAGACTTCTCCAGTGTCTGTGCTGTGGTCTAGTGAGGGTTAAATCCAGACTTCTCCAGTGTCTGTGCTGTGGTCTAGTGAGGGTTAAATCCAGACTTCTCCAGTGTCTGTGCTGGGGTCTAGCGAGGGTTAAATCCAGACTTCTCCAGTGTCTGTGCTGTGGTCTACTGAGGGTTAAATCCAGACTTTCTCCAGTGTCTGTGCTGGGGTCTAGCGAGGGTTAAATCCAGACTTTCCCCAGTGTCTGTGCTGTGGTCTAGCGAGGGTTAAATCCAGACTTCTCCAGTGTCTGTGCTGTGGTCTACTGAGGGTTAAATCCAGACTTTCTCCAGTGTCTGTGCTGTGGTCTAACGAGGGTTAAATCCAGACTTCTCCAGTGTCTGTGCTGTGTTCTAGTAAGGGTTAAATCCAGACTTTCTCCAGTGTCTGTGCTGTGGTCTAGCGAGGGTTAAATCCAGACTTCTCCAGTGTCTGTGCTGTGGTCTAGTGAGGGTTAAATCCAGACTTCTCAGTGTCTGTGCTGTGGTCTACTGAGGTTAAACCAGACTTTCTCCAGTGTCTGTGCTGGGGTCTAGCGAGGGTTAAATCCAGACTTTCCCCAGTGTCTGTGCTGTGGTCTAGTGAGGGTTAAATCCAGACTTCTCCAGTGTCTGTGCTGTGTTCTAGTGAGGGTTAAATCCAGACTTTCTCCAGTGTCTGTGCTGTGGTCTAACGAGGGTTAAATCCAGACTTCTCCAGTGTCTGTGCTGTGTTCTAGTAAGGGTTAAATCCAGACTTTCTCCAGTGTCTGTGCTGTGGTCTAGCGAGGGTTAAATCCAGACTTCTCCAGTGTCTGTGCTGTGGTCTAGTGAGGGTTAAATCCAGACTTCTCCAGTGTCTGTGCTGGGGTCTAGCGAGGGTTAAATCCAGACTTCTCCAGTGTCTGTGCTGTGGTCTACTGAGGGTTAAATCCAGACTTTCTCCAGTGTCTGTGCTGGGGTCTAGCGAGGTTAAATCCAGACTTTCCCCAGTGTCTGTGCTGTGGTCTAGCGAGGTTAAATCCAGACTTCTCCAGTGTCTGTGCTGTGGTCTACTGAGGGTTAAATCCAGACTTTCTCCAGTGTCTGTGCTGTGGTCTAGCGAGGGTTAAATCCAGACTTTCCCCAGTGTCTGTGATGTGGTCTACTGAGGGTTAAATCCAGACTTCTCCAGTGTCTGTGCTGTGGTCTAGTGAGGGTTAAATCCAGACTTTCTCCAGTGTCTGTGCTGTGGTCTAGCGAGGGTTAAATCCAGACTTTCCCCAGTGTCTGTGATGTGGTCTACTGAGGGTTAAATCCAGACTTCTCCAGTGTCTGTGCTGGGGTCTAGCGAGGGTTAAATCCAGACTTCTCCAGTGTCTGTGCTGTGGTCTACTGAGGGTTAAATCCAGACTTTCTCCAGTGTCTGTGCTGGGGTCTAGCGAGGGTTAAATCCAGACTTTCCCCAGTGTCTGTGCTGTGGTCTAGCGAGGGTTAAATCCAGACTTTCCCCAGTGTCTGTGATGTGGTCTACTGAGGGTTAAATCCAGACTTCTCCAGTGTCTGTGCTGTGGTCTAGTGAGGGTTAAATCCAGACTTCTCCAGTGTCTGTGCTGTGTTCTAGTGAGGGTTAAATCCAGACTTTCTCCAGTGTCTGTGCTGTGGTCTAACGAGGGTTAAATCCAGACTTCTCCAGTGTCTGTGCTGTGTTCTAGTAAGGGTTAAATCCAGACTTTCTCCAGTGTCTGTGCTGTGGTCTAGCGAGGGTTAAATCCAGACTTCTCCAGTGTCTGTGCTGTGGTCTAGTGAGGGTTAAATCCAGACTTCTCCAGTGTCTGTGCTGTGGTCTAGTGAGGGTTAAATCCAGACTTCTCCAGTGTCTGTGCTGGGGTCTAGCGAGGGTTAAATCCAGACTTCTCCAGTGTCTGTGCTGTGGTCTACTGAGGTTAAATCCAGACTTTCTCCAGTGTCTGTGCTGGGGTCTAGCGAGGTTAAATCCAGACTTTCCCCAGTGTCTGTGCTGTGGTCTAGCGAGGGTTAAATCCAGACTTCTCCAGTGTCTGTGCTGTGGTCTACTGAGGGTTAAATCCAGACTTTCTCCAGTGTCTGTGCTGTGGTCTAGCGAGGTTAAATCCAGACTTTCCCCAGTGTCTGTGAGTCTACTGAGGGTTAAATTTCTCCAGTGTCTGTGCTGTGGTCTAGTGAGGGTTAAATCCAGACTTCTCCAGTGTCTGTGCTGTGGTCTAGCGAGGGTCCAGACTTCTCCAGTGTCTGTGCTGTGGTCTAGCGAGGGTTAAATCCAGACTTCTCCAGTGTCTGTGCTGTGGTCTACTGACGGTTAAATCCAGACTTTCTCCAGTGTCTGTGCTGGGGTCTAGCGAGGGTTAAATCCAGACTTTCCCCAGTGTCTGTGCTGTGGTCTAGCGAGGGTTAAATCCAGACTTCTCCAGTGTCTGTGCTGTGGTCTACTGACGGTTAAATCCAGACTTTCTCCAGTGTCTGTGCTGGGGTCTACTGAGGTTAAATCCAGACTTTCCCCAGTGTCTGTGCTGTGGAGCGAGGGTTTCCAGACTTCTCCAGTGTCTGTGCTGTGGTCTACTGACGGTTAAATCCAGACTTTCTCCAGTGTCTGTGCTGTGGTCTAGCGAGGGTTAAATCCAGACTTTCCCCAGTGTCTGTGATGTGGTCTACTGAGGGTTAAATCCAGACTTCTCCAGTGTCTGTGCTGTGGTCTAGTGAGGGTTAAATCCAGACTTCTCCAGTGTCTGTGCTGTGTTCTAGTGAGGGTTAAATCCAGACTTTCTCCAGTGTCTGTGCTGTGGTCTACTGAGGGTTAAATCCAGACTTCTCCAGTGTCTGTGCTGTGGTCTAGTGAGGGTTAAATCCAGACTTCTCCAGTGTCTGTGCTGTGGTCTAGTGAGGGTTAAATCCAGACTTCTCCAGTGTCTGTGCTGTGTTCTAGTGAGGGTTAAATCCAGACTTTCTCCAGTGTCTGTGCTGTGGTCTAACGAGGGTTAAATCCAGACTTCTCCAGTGTCTGTGCTGTGTTCTAGTAAGGGTTAAATCCAGACTTTCTCCAGTGTCTGTGCTGTGGTCTAGCGAGGGTTAAATCCAGACTTCTCCAGTGTCTGTGCTGTGGTCTAGTGAGGGTTAAATCCAGACTTCTCCAGTGTCTGTGCTGTGGTCTAGTGAGGGTTAAATCCAGACTTCTCCAGTGTCTGTGCTGGGGTCTAGCGAGGGTTAAATCCAGACTTCGCCAGTGTCTGTGCTGTGGTCTACTGAGGGTTAAATCCAGACTTTCTCCAGTGTCTGTGCTGGGGTCTAGCGAGGTTAAATCCAGACTTTCCCCAGTGTCTGTGCTGTGGTCTAGCGAGGGTTAAATCCAGACTTCTCCAGTGTCTGTGCTGTGGTCTACTGAGGGTTAAATCCAGACTTTCTCCAGTGTCTGTGCTGTGGTCTAGCGAGGGTTAAATCCAGACTTTCCCCAGTGTCTGTGATGTGGTCTACTGAGGGTTAAATCCAGACTTCTGCAGTGTCTGTGCTGTGGTCTAGTGAGGGTTAAATCCAGACTTCTCCAGTGTCTGTGCTGTGGTCTAGCGAGGTTAAATCCAGACTTCTCCAGTGTCTGTGCTGTGGTCTAGCGAGGTTAAATCCAGACTTCTCCAGTGTCTGTGCTGTGGTCTACTGAGGGTTAAACCAGACTTTCTCCAGTGTCTGTGCTGGGGTCTAGCGAGGGTTAAATCCAGACTTTCCCCAGTGTCTGTGATGTGGTCTACTGAGGTTAAATCCAGACTTCTGCAGTGTCTGTGCTGTGGTCTAGTGAGGGTTAAATCCAGACTTCTCCAGTGTCTGTGCTGTGGTCTAGCGAGGGTTAAATCCAGACTTCTCCAGTGTCTGTGCTGTGGTCTAGCGAGGGTTAAATCCAGACTTCTCCAGTGTCTGTGCTGTGGTCTACTGAGGGTTAAATCCAGACTTTCTCCAGTGTCTGTGCTGGGGTCTAGCGAGGTTAAATCCAGACTTTCCCCAGTGTCTGTGCTGTGGTCTAGCGAGGGTTAAATCCAGACTTCTCCAGTGTCTGTGCTGTGGTCTAGTGAGGTTAAATCCAGACTTTCTCCAGTGTCTGTGCTGTGGTCTAGCGAGGGTTAAATCCAGACTTTCCCAGTGTCTGTGATGTGGTCTACTGAGGGTTAAATCCAGACTTCTCCAGTGTCTGTGCTGTGGTCTAGTGAGGGTTAAATCCAGACTTCTCCAGTGTCTGTGCTGTGTTCTAGTGAGGGTTAAATCCAGACTTTCTCCAGTGTCTGTGCTGTGGTCTAGAGGTTAAATCCAGACTTCTCCAGTGTCTGTGCTGTGTTCTAGTAAGGGGTTAAATCCAGACTTTCTCCAGTGTCTGTGCTGTGGTCTAGCGAGGTTAAATCCAGACTTCTCCAGTGTCTGTGCTGTGGTCTAGTGAGGGTTAAATCCAGACTTCTCCAGTGTCTGTGCTGTGGTCTAGTGAGGTTAAATCCAGACTTCTCCAGTGTCTGTGCTGGGGTCTAGTGAGGGTTGGCCAGTGTCTGTGCTGTGGTCTACTGAGGGTTAAATCCAGACTTTCTCCAGTGTCTGTGCTGGGGTCTAGCGGGGTTAAATCCAGACTTTCCCCAGTGTCTGTGCTGTGGTCTAGCGAGGGTTAAGCCAGACTTCTCCAGTGTCTGTGCTGTGGTCTACTGAGGTTTAAATCCAGACTTTCTCCAGTGTCTGTGCTGTGGTCTAGCGAGGGTTAAATCCAGACTTTCCCAGTGTCTGTGATGTGGTCTACTGAGGGTTAAATCCAGACTTCTGCAGTGTCTGTGCTGTGGTCTAGTGAGGGTTAAATCCAGACTTCTCCAGTGTCTGTGCTGTGGTCTAGCGAGGGTTAAATCCAGACTTCTCCAGTGTCTGTGCTGTGGTCTAGCGAGGGTTAAATCCAGACTTCTCCAGTGTCTGTGCTGTGGTCTACTGAGGGTTAAATCCAGACTTTCTCCAGTGTCTGTGCTGGGGTCTAGCGAGGGTTAAATCCAGACTTTCCCCAGTGTCTGTGCTGTGGTCTACTGAGGTTAAATCCAGACTTCTCCAGTGTCTGTGCTGTGGTCTACTGAGGGTTAAATCCAGACTTTCTCCAGTGTCTGTGCTGTGGTCTAGCGAGGGTTAAATCCAGACTTTCCCCAGTGTCTGTGATGTGGTCTACTGAGGGTTAAATCCAGACTTCTGCAGTGTCTGTGCTGTGGTCTAGTGAGGGTTAAATCCAGACTTCTCCAGTGTCTGTGCTGTGGTCTAGCGAGGGTTAAATCCAGACTTCTCCAGTGTCTGTGCTGTGGTCTAGCGAGGGTTAAATCCAGACTTCTCCAGTGTCTGTGCTGTGGTCTACTGAGGGTTAAATCCAGACTTTCTCCAGTGTCTGTGCTGTGGTCTAGCTGAGAGGTTAAATCCAGACTTTCCCCAGTGTCTGTGATGTGGTCTACTGAGGGTTAAATCCAGACTTCTCCAGTGTCTGTGCTGTGGTCTAGTGAGGTTAAATCCAGACTTCTCCAGTGTCTGTGCTGTGTTCTAGTGAGGTTAAATCCAGACTTTCTCCAGTGTCTGTGCTGTGGTCTAACGAGGTTAAATCCAGACTTCTCCAGTGTCTGTGCTGTGTTCTAGTAAGGGTTAAATCCAGACTTTCTCCAGTGTCTGTGCTGTGGTCTAGCGAGGGTTAAATCCAGACTTCTCCAGTGTCTGTGCTGTGGTCTAGTGAGGGTTAAATCCAGACTTCTCCAGTGTCTGTGCTGTGGTCTAGTGAGGGTTAAATCCAGACTTCTCCAGTGTCTGTGCTGGGGTCTAGCGAGGGTTAAATCCAGACTTCGCCAGTGTCTGTGCTGTGGTCTACTGAGGGTTAAATCCAGACTTTCTCCAGTGTCTGTGCTGGGGTCTAGCGAGGGTTAAATCCAGACTTTCCCCAGTGTCTGTGCTGTGGTCTAGCGAGGGTTAAATCCAGACTTCTCCAGTGTCTGTGCTGTGGTCTACTGAGGTTTAAATCCAGACTTTCTCCAGTGTCTGTGCTGTGGTCTAGCGAGGGTTAAATCCAGACTTTCCCCAGTGTCTGTGATGTGGTCTACTGAGGGTTAAATCCAGACTTCTGCAGTGTCTGTGCTGTGGTCTAGTGAGGGTTAAATCCAGACTTCTCCAGTGTCTGTGCTGTGGTCTAGCGAGGGTTAAATCCAGACTTCTCCAGTGTCTGTGCTGTGGTCTACTGAGGGTTAAATCCAGACTTCTCCAGTGTCTGTGCTGTGGTCTACTGAGGGTTAAATCAGACTTTCTCCAGTGTCTGTGCTGTGGTCTAGCGAGGGTTAAATCCAGACTTTCCCCAGTGTCTGTGCTGTGGTCTACTGAGGTTAAATCCAGACTTCTCCAGTGTCTGTGCTGTGGTCTACTGAGGGTTAAATCCAGACTTTCTCCAGTGTCTGTGCTGTGGTCTAGCGAGGGTTAAATCCAGACTTTCCCCAGTGTCTGTGATGTGGTCTACTGAGGGTTAAATCCAGACTTCTCCAGTGTCTGTGCTGTGGTCTAGTGAGGGTTAAATCCAGACTTCTCCAGTGTCTGTGCTGTGTTCTAGTGAGGGTTAAATCCAGACTTTCTCCAGTGTCTGTGCTGTGGTCTAACGAGGGTTAAATCCAGACTTCTCCAGTGTCTGTGCTGTGTTCTAGTAAGGGTTAAATCCAGACTTTCTCCAGTGTCTGTGCTGTGGTCTAGCGAGGGTTAAATCCAGACTTCTCCAGTGTCTGTGCTGTGGTCTAGTGAGGGTTAAATCCAGACTTCTCCAGTGTCTGTGCTGTGGTCTAGTGAGGGTTAAATCCAGACTTCTCCAGTGTCTGTGCTGGGGTCTAGCGAGGGTTAAATCCAGACTTCGCCAGTGTCTGTGCTGTGGTCTACTGAGGGTTAAATCCAGACTTTCTCCAGTGTCTGTGCTGGGGTCTAGCGAGGGTTAAATCCAGACTTTCCCCAGTGTCTGTGCTGTGGTCTAGCGAGGGTTAAATCCAGACTTCTCCAGTGTCTGTGCTGTGGTCTACTGAGGGTTAAATCCAGACTTTCTCCAGTGTCTGTGCTGTGGTCTAGCGAGGGTTAAATCCAGACTTTCCCCAGTGTCTGTGATGTGGTCTACTGAGGGTTAAATCCAGACTTCTGCAGTGTCTGTGCTGTGGTCTAGTGAGGGTTAAATCCAGACTTCTCCAGTGTCTGTGCTGTGGTCTAGCGAGGGTTAAATCCAGACTTCTCCAGTGTCTGTGCTGTGGTCTAGCGAGGGTTAAATCCAGACTTCTCCAGTGTCTGTGCTGTGGTCTACTGAGGGTTAAATCCAGACTTTCTCCAGTGTCTGTGCTGGGGTCTAGCGAGGGTTAAATCCAGACTTTCCCCAGTGTCTGTGCTGTGGTCTAGCGAGGGTTAAATCCAGACTTCTCCAGTGTCTGTGCTGTGGTCTACTGACGGTTAAATCCAGACTTTCTCCAGTGTCTGTGCTGTGGTCTAGCGAGGGTTAAATCCAGACTTTCCCCAGTGTCTGTGATGTGGTCTACTGAGGGTTAAATCCAGACTTCTCCAGTGTCTGTGCTGTGGTCTAGTGAGGGTTAAATCCAGACTTCTCCAGTGTCTGTGCTGTGGTCTAGTGAGGGTTAAATCCAGACTTCTCCAGTGTCTGTGCTGTGGTCTACTGAGGGTTAAATCCAGACTTTCTCCAGTGTCTGTGCTGTGGTCTAGCGAGGGTTAAATCCAGACTTTCCCCAGTGTCTGTGATGTGGTCTACTGAGGGTTAAATCCAGACTTCTCCAGTGTCTGTGCTGTGGTCTAGTGAGGGTTAAATCCAGACTTTCTCCAGTGTCTGTGCTGTGTTCTAGTGAGGTTAAATCCAGACTTTCTCCAGTGTCTGTGCTGTGGTCTAGCGAGGGTTAAATCCAGACTTCTCCAGTGTCTGTGCTGTGTTCTAGTGAGGGTTAAATCCAGACTTTCTCCAGTGTCTGTGCTGTGGTCTAGTGAGGTTAAATCCAGACTTCTCCAGTGTCTGTGCTGTGGTCTAGTGAGGGTTAAATCCAGACTTCTCCAGTGTCTGTGCTGTGGTCTAGTGAGGGTTAAATCCAGACTTCTCCAGTGTCTGTGCTGGGGTCTAGCGAGGGTTAAATCCAGACTTCTCCAGTGTCTGTGCTGTGGTCTACTGAGGGTTAAATCCAGACTTTCTCCAGTGTCTGTGCTGGGGTCTAGCGAGGGTTAAATCCAGACTTTCCCCAGTGTCTGTGCTGTGGTCTAGCGAGGGTTAAATCCAGACTTCTCCAGTGTCTGTGCTGTGGTCTACAGTTAAATCCAGACTTTCTCCAGTGTCTGTGCTGTGGTCTAGCGAGGGTTAAATCCAGACTTTCCCCAGTGTCTGTGATGTGGTCTACTGAGGGTTAAATCCAGACTTCTCCAGTGTCTGTGCTGTGGTCTAGTGAGGGTTAAATCCAGACTTCTCCAGTGTCTGTGCTGTGTTCTAGTGAGGGTTAAATCCAGACTTTCTCCAGTGTCTGTGCTGTGGTCTACTGAGGGTTAAATCCAGACTTCTCCAGTGTCTGTGCTTGGTCTAGTGAGGGTTAAATCCAGACTTCTCCAGTGTCTGTGCTGTGTTCTAGTGAGGTTAAATCCAGACTTTCTCCAGTGTCTGTGCTGTGGTCTAGCGAGGGTTAAATCCAGACTTCTCCAGTGTCTGTGCTGTGTTCTAGTAAGGGTTAAATCCAGACTTTCTCCAGTGTCTGTGCTGTGGTCTAGCGAGGTTAAATCCAGACTTCTCAGTGTCTGTGCTGTGGTCTAGTGAGGGTTAAATCCAGACTTCTCCAGTGTCTGTGCTGGGGTCTAGCGAGGGTTAAATCCAGACTTTCCCAGTGTCTGTGCTGTGGTCTAGCGAGGGTTAAATCCAGACTTCTCCAGTGTCTGTGCTGTGGTCTACTGAGGTTAAATCCAGACTTTCTCCAGTGTCTGTGCTGTGGTCTAGCGAGGTTAAATCCAGACTTTCCCCAGTGTCTGTGATGTGGTCTACTGAGGGTTAAATCCAGACTTCTCCAGTGTCTGTGCTGTGGTCTAGTGAGGGTTAAATCCAGACTTCTCCAGTGTCTGTGCTGTGGTCTAGTGAGGGTTAAATCCAGACTTTCTCCAGTGTCTGTGCTGTGGTCTACGAGGGTTAAATCCAGACTTTCAGTGTCTGTGCTGTGTTCAGGGTTAAATCCAGACTTTCTCCAGTGTCTGTGCTGTGGTCTAGCGAGGGTTAAATCCAGACTTCTCCAGTGTCTGTGCTGTGGTCTAGTGAGGGTTAAATCCAGACTTCTCCAGTGTCTGTGCTGTGGTCTAGTGAGGGTTAAATCCAGACTTCTCCAGTGTCTGTGCTGGGTCTAGCGAGGGTTAAATCCAGACTTCGCCAGTGTCTGTGCTGTGGTCTACTGAGGTTTCCAGACTTTCTCCAGTGTCTGTGCTGGGGTGGTCTTTCCCCAGTGTCTGTGCTGTGGTCTAGCGAGGGTTAAATCCAGACTTCTCCAGTGTCTGTGCTGTGGTCTACTGAGGGTTAAATCCAGACTTTCTCCAGTGTCTGTGCTGTGGTCTAGCGAGGGTTAAATCCAGACTTTCCCCAGTGTCTGTGATGTGGTCTACTGAGGGTTAAATCCAGACTTCTCCAGTGTCTGTGCTGTGGTCTAGTGGTTAAATCCAGACTTCTCCAGTGTCTGTGCTGTGGTCTAGGGTTAAATCCAGACTTCTCCAGTGTCTGTGCTGTGGTCTACTGAGGGTTAAATCCAGACTTCTCCAGTGTCTGTGCTGTGGTCTACTGAGGGTTAAATCCAGACTTTCTCCAGTGTCTGTGCTGTGGTCTAGTGAGGGTTAAATCCAGACTTCTCCAGTGTCTGTGCTGTGTTCTAGTGAGGGTTAAATCCAGACTTTCTCCAGTGTCTGTGCTGTGGTCTACGAGGGTTAAATCCAGACTTCTCCAGTGTCTGTGCTGTGGTCTAGTGAGGGTTAAATCCAGACTTTCTCCAGTGTCTGTGCTGTGGTCTAGTGAGGGTTAAATCCAGACAGTGTCTGTGCTCTAGTCCAGTCAGTGTCTGTGCTGTGGTCTAGTGAGGTTAAATCCAGACTTCTCCAGTGTCTGTGCTGGGGTCTGTGGTTAAATCCAGACTTTCCCCTCTGTGCTGTGGTCTAGCGAGGGTTAAATCCAGACTTCTCCAGTGTCTGTGCTGTGGTCTACTGAGGGTTAAATCCAGACTTTCTCCAGTGTCTGTGCTGTGGTCTAGCGAGGGTTAAATCCAGACTTTCCCCAGTGTCTGTGATGTGGTCTACTGAGGGTTAAATCCAGACTTCTCCAGTGTCTGTGCTGTGGTCTAGTGAGGGTTAAATCCAGACTTCTCCAGTGTCTGTGCTGTGGTCTAGCGAGGGTTAAATCCAGACTTCTCCAGTGTCTGTGCTGTGGTCTACTGAGGGTTAAATCCAGACTTCTCCAGTGTCTGTGCTGTGGTCTACTGAGGGTTAAATCCAGACTTTCTCCAGTGTCTGTGCTGTGGTCTAGCGAGGGTTAAATCCAGACTTTCTCCAGTGTCTGTGCTGTGGTCTAGCGAGGGTTAAATCCAGACTTCTCCAGTGTCTGTGCTGTGGTCTACTGAGGGTTAAATCCAGACTTTCTCCAGTGTCTGTGCTGTGGTCTAGCGAGGGTTAAATCCAGACTTTCCCCAGTGTCTGTGATGTGGTCTACTGAGGGTTAAATCCAGACTTCTCCAGTGTCTGTGCTGTGGTCTAGTGAGGGTTAAATCCAGACTTCTCCAGTGTCTGTGCTGTGTTCTAGTGAGGGTTAAATCCAGACTTTCTCCAGTGTCTGTGCTGTGGTCTAACGAGGGTTAAATCCAGACTTCTCCAGTGTCTGTGCTGTGTTCTAGTGAGGGTTAAATCCAGACTTTCTCCAGTGTCTGTGCTGTGGTCTACTGAGGGTTAAATCCAGACTTCTCCAGTGTCTGTGCTGTGGTCTAGTGAGGGTTAAATCCAGACTTCTCCAGTGTCTGTGCTGTGGTCTAGTGAGGGTTAAATCCAGACTTCTCCAGTGTCTGTGCTGGGGTCTAGCGAGGGTTAAATCCAGACTTCGCCAGTGTCTGTGCTGTGGTCTACTGAGGGTTAAATCCAGACTTTCTCCAGTGTCTGTGCTGGGGTCTAGCGAGGGTTAAATCCAGACTTTCCCCAGTGTCTGTGCTGTGGTCTAGCGAGGGTTAAATCCAGACTTCTCCAGTGTCTGTGCTGTGGTCTACTGAGGGTTAAATCCAGACTTTCTCCAGTGTCTGTGCTGTGGTCTAGCGAGGGTTAAATCCAGACTTTCCCCAGTGTCTGTGATGTGGTCTACTGAGGGTTAAATCCAGACTTCTCCAGTGTCTGTGCTGTGGTCTAGTGAGGGTTAAATCCAGACTTCTCCAGTGTCTGTGCTGTGGTCTAGCGAGGGTTAAATCCAGACTTCTCCAGTGTCTGTGCTGTGGTCTAGCGAGGGTTAAATCCAGACTTCTCCAGTGTCTGTGCTGTGGTCTACTGAGGGTCCAGACTTTCTCCAGTGTCTGTGCTGGGGTCTAGCGAGGGTTAAATCCAGACTTTCCCCAGTGTCTGTGCTGTGGTCTAGCGAGGGTTAAATCCAGACTTTCTCCAGTGTCTGTGCTGTGGTCTACTGAGGTTAAATCCAGACTTTCTCCAGTGTCTGTGCTGTGGTCTAGTGAGGGTTAAATCCAGACTTTCCCCAGTGTCTGTGATGTGGTCTACTGAGGGTTAAATCCAGACTTCTCCAGTGTCTGTGCTGTGGTCTACTGAGGGTTAAATCCAGACTTTCTCCAGTGTCTGTGCTGTGGTCTAGCGAGGGTTAAATCCAGACTTCTCCAGTGTCTGTGCTGTGGTCTACTGAGGGTTAAATCCAGACTTTCTCCAGTGTCTGTGCTGTGGTCTACTGAGGGTTAAATCCAGACTTTCCCCAGTGTCTGTGATGTGGTCTACTGAGGTTAAATCCAGACTTCTCCAGTGTCTGTGCTGTGGTCTAGTGAGGGTTAAATCCAGACTTCTCCAGTGTCTGTGCTGTGTTCTAGTGAGGGTTAAATCCAGACTTTCTCCAGTGTCTGTGCTGTGGTCTAACGAGGGTTTCCAGACTTCTCCAGTGTCTGTGCTGTGTTCTAGAGGGTTAAATCCAGACTTTCTCCAGTGTCTGTGCTGTGGTCTAGCGAGGTTAAATCCAGACTTCTCCAGTGTCTGTGCTGTGGTCTAGTGAGGGTTAAATCCAGACTTCTCCAGTGTCTGTGCTGTGGTCTAGTGAGGGTTAAATCCAGACTTCTCCAGTGTCTGTGCTGGGGTCTAGCGAGGGTTAAATCCAGACTTCTCCAGTGTCTGTGCTGTGGTCTACTGAGGGTTAAATCCAGACTTTCTCCAGTGTCTGTGCTGTGGTCTAACGAGGGTTAAATCCAGACTTCTCCAGTGTCTGTGCTGTGTTCTAGTAAGGGTTAAATCCAGACTTTCTCCAGTGTCTGTGCTGTGGTCTAGCGAGGGTTAAATCCAGACTTCTCCAGTGTCTGTGCTGTGGTCTAGTGAGGGTTAAATCCAGACTTCTCCAGTGTCTGTGCTGTGGTCTAGTGAGGGTTAAATCCAGACTTCTCCAGTGTCTGTGCTGGGGTCTAGCGAGGGTTAAATCCAGACTTTCCCCAGTGTCTGTGCTGTGGTCTAGCGAGGGTTAAATCCAGACTTCTCCAGTGTCTGTGCTGTGGTCTACTGAGGGTTAAATCCAGACTTTCTCCAGTGTCTGTGCTGTGGTCTAGCGAGGGTTAAATCCAGACTTTCCCCAGTGTCTGTGCTGTGGTCTGAGGGTTAAATCCAGACTTCTCCAGTGTCTGTGCTGTGGTCTAGTGAGGGTTAAATCCAGACTTCTCCAGTGTCTGTGCTGTGGTCTACTGAGGGTTAAATCCAGACTTCTCCAGTGTCTGTGCTGTGGTCTAGTGAGGGTTAAATCCAGACTTTCCCAGTGTCTGTGATGTTCTACCCCAGTGTCTGTGCTGTGGTCTAGTGAGGGTTAAATCCAGACTTCTCCAGTGTCTGTGCTGTGGTCTAGTGAGGGTTAAATCCAGACTTCTCCAGTGTCTGTGCTGTGGTCTAGCGAGGGTTAAATCCAGACTTCTCCAGTGTCTGTGCTGTGGTCTACTGAGGGTTAAATCCAGACTTTCTCCAGTGTCTGTGCTGTGGTCTAGCGAGGTTAAATCCAGACTTTCCCCAGTGTCTGTGCTGTGGTCTAGCGAGGGTTAAATCCAGACTTCTCCAGTGTCTGTGCTGTGGTCTACTGAGGGTTAAATCCAGACTTTCTCCAGTGTCTGTGCTGTGGTCTAGCGAGGGTTAAATCCAGACTTTCCCCAGTGTCTGTGATGTGGTCTACTGAGGGTTAAATCCAGACTTCTCCAGTGTCTGTGCTGTGGTCTAGTGAGGGTTAAATCCAGACTTTCCCAGTGTCTGTGCTGTGGTCTAGCGAGGGTTAAATCCAGACTTCTCCAGTGTCTGTGCTGTGGTCTACTGAGGTTAAATCCAGACTTTCTCCAGTGTCTGTGCTGTGGTCTAGTGAGGGTTAAATCCAGACTTTCCCCAGTGTCTGTGAGTGTCCAGACTTCTGTGTCTGCTGTGGTCTAGTGAGGGTTAAATCCAGACTTCTCCAGTGTCTGTGCTGTGTTCTAGTGAGGGTTAAATCCAGACTTTCTCCAGTGTCTGTGCTGTGGTCTAACGAGGGTTAAATCCAGACTTCTCCAGTGTCTGTGCTGTGTTCTAGTAAGGGTTAAATCCAGACTTTCTCCAGTGTCTGTGCTGTGGTCTAGTGTCTGTGCTGTGGTCTAGTGAGGGTTAAATCCAGACTTCTCCAGTGTCTGTGCTGTGGTCTAGTGAGGGTTAAATCCAGACTTCTCCAGTGTCTGTGCTGTGGTCTAGTGAGGGTTAAATCCAGACTTCTCCAGTGTCTGTGCTGTGGTCTAGCGAGGGTTAAATCCAGACTTCTCCAGTGTCTGTGCTGTGGTCTATTGAGGGTTAAATCCAGACTTTCTCCAGTGTCTGTGCTGTGGTCTACTGAGGGTTAAATCCAGACTTTCCCAGTGTCTGTGCTGTGGTCTAGCGAGGGTTAAATCCAGACTTCTCCAGTGTCTGTGCTGTGGTCTAGTGAGGGTTAAATCCAGACTTCTCCAGTGTCTGTGCTGTGGTAGCGAGGGTTAAATCCAGACTTCTCCAGTGTCTGTGCTGTGGTCTACTGAGGGTTAAATCCAGACTTTCTCCAGTGTCTGTGCTGTGGTCTAGCGAGGTTAAATCCAGACTTTCCCCAGTGTCTGTGATGTGGTCCTGAGGGTTAAATCCAGACTTCTGCAGTGTCTGTGCTGTGGTCTAGTGAGGGTTAAATCCAGACTTCTCCAGTGTCTGTGCTGTGGTCTAGTGAGGGTTAAATCCAGACTTCTCCAGTGTCTGTGCTGTGGTCTAGCGAGGTTAAATCCAGACTTCTCCAGTGTCTGTGCTGTGGTCTACTGAGGGTTAAATCCAGACTTTCTCCAGTGTCTGTGCTGTGGTCTAGCGAGGGTTAAATCCAGACTTTCCCAGTGTCTGTGCTGTGGTCTGGTTAAATCCAGACTTCTCCAGTGTCTGTGCTGTGGTCTACTGAGGGTTAAATCCAGACTTTCTCCAGTGTCTGTGCTGTGGTCTAGCGAGGGTTAAATCCAGACTTTCCCCAGTGTCTGTGATGTGGTCTACTGAGGGTTAAATCCAGACTTCTCCAGTGTCTGTGCTGTGGTCTAGTGAGGTTAAATCCAGACTTCTCCAGTGTCTGTGCTGTGGTCTAGCGAGGGTTAAATCCAGACTTCTCCAGTGTCTGTGCTGTGGTCTACTGAGGGTTAAATCCAGACTTTCTCCAGTGTCTGTGCTGTGGTCTAGCGAGGGTTAAATCCAGACTTTCCCCAGTGTCTGTGATGTGGTCTACTGAGGTTAAATCCAGACTTCTCCAGTGTCTGTGCTGTGGTCTAGTGAGGGTTAAATCCAGACTTCTCCAGTGTCTGTGCTGTGTTCTAGTGAGGTTAAATCCAGACTTTCTCCAGTGTCTGTGCTGTGGTCTAACGAGGGTTAAATCCAGACTTCTCCAGTGTCTGTGCTGTGTTCTAGTAAGGGTTAAATCCAGACTTTCTCCAGTGTCTGTGCTGTGGTCTAGCGAGGGTTAAATCCAGACTTCTCCAGTGTCTGTGCTGTGGTCTAGTGAGGGTTAAATCCAGACTTCTCCAGTGTCTGTGCTGTGGTCTAGTGAGGGTTAAATCCAGACTTCTCCAGTGTCAGACGAGGGTTAAATCCAGACTTCTCCAGTGTCTGTGCTGTGGTCTACTGAGGGTTAAATCCAGACTTTCTCCAGTGTCTGTGCTGTGGTCTAGCGAGGGTTAAATCCAGACTTCTCCAGTGTCTGTGCTGTGGTCTAGCGAGGGTTAAATCCAGACTTCTCCAGTGTCTGTGCTGTGGTCTACTGAGGGTTAAATCCAGACTTTCTCCAGTGTCTGTGCTGTGGTCTAGCGAGGGTTAAATCCAGACTTTCCCAGTGTCTGTGATGTGGTCTACTGAGGGTTAAATCCAGACTTCTCCAGTGTCTGTGCTGTGGTCTAGTGAGGGTTAAATCCAGACTTCTCCAGTGTCTGTGCTGTGGTCTACGAGGTTAAATCCAGACTTCTCCAGTGTCTGTGCTGTGGTCTACTGAGGGTTAAATCCAGACTTTCTCCAGTGTCTGTGCTGTGGTCTAGCGAGGGTTAAATCCAGACTTTCCCAGTGTCTGTGCTGTGGTCTACTGAGGGTTAAATCCAGACTTCTCCAGTGTCTGTGCTGTGGTCTAGTGAGGGTTAAATCCAGACTTCTCCAGTGTCTGTGCTGTGGTCTAGTGAGGGTTAAATCCAGACTTCTCCAGTGTCTGTGCTGTGGTCTAGCGAGGTTAAATCCAGACTTCTCCAGTGTCTGTGCTGTGGTCTACTGAGGGTTAAATCCAGACTTTCTCCAGTGTCTGTGCTGTGGTCTAGCGAGGGTTAAATCCAGACTTTCCCAGTGTCTGTGCTGTGGTCTAGTGAGGTTAAATCCAGACTTCTCCAGTGTCTGTGCTGTGGTCTACTGAGGGTTAAATCCAGACTTTCTCCAGTGTCTGTGCTGTGGTCTAGCGAGGGTTAAATCCAGACTTTCCCAGTGTCTGTGATGTGGTCTACTGAGGGTTAAATCCAGACTTCTCCAGTGTCTGTGCTGTGGTCTAGTGAGGGTTAAATCCAGACTTCTCCAGTGTCTGTGCTGTGGTCTAGTGAGGGTTAAATCCAGACTTCTCCAGTGTCTGTGCTGTGGTCTACTGAGGGTTAAATCCAGACTTTCTCCAGTGTCTGTGCTGTGGTCTACTGAGGGTTAAATCCAGACTTTCTCCAGTGTCTGTGCTGGGGTCTAGCGAGGTTAAATCCAGACTTTCCCCAGTGTCTGTGCTGTGGTCTACTGAGGTTAAATCCAGACTTCTCCAGTGTCTGTGCTGTGGTCTAGTGAGGGTTAAATCCAGACTTCTCCAGTGTCTGTGCTGTGGTCTACTGAGGGTTAAATCCAGACTTTCTCCAGTGTCTGTGCTGTGGTCTAGCGAGGGTTAAATCCAGACTTTCCCAGTGTCTGTGATGTGGTCTACTGAGGGTTAAATCCAGACTTCTCCAGTGTCTGTGCTGTGGTCTAGTGAGGGTTAAATCCAGACTTTCTCCAGTGTCTGTGCTGTGGTCTAGTGAGGGTTAAATCCAGACTTCTCCAGTGTCTGTGCTGTGGTCTAGTGAGGGTTAAATCCAGACTTCTCCAGTGTCTGTGCTGTGGTCTGTGAGGGTTAAATCCAGACTTTCTCCAGTGTCTGTGCTGGGGTCTAGCGAGGGTTAAAAACTTTCCAGTGTCTGTGCTGTGGTCTACGAGGGTTAAATCCAGACTTCTCCAGTGTCTGTGCTGTGGTCTACTGAGGGTTAAATCCAGACTTTCTCCAGTGTCTGTGCTGTGGTCTAGCGAGGGTTAAATCCAGACTTTCCCAGTGTCTGTGCTGTGGTCTACTGAGGGTTAAATCCAGACTTCTCCAGTGTCTGTGCTGTGGTCTAGTGAGGGTTAAATCCAGACTTCTCCAGTGTCTGTGCTGTGGTCTAGCGAGGGTTAAATCCAGACTTCTCCAGTGTCTGTGCTGTGGTCTACTGAGGGTTAAATCCAGACTTTCTCCAGTGTCTGTGCTGTGGTCTACTGAGGGTTAAATCCAGACTTTCTCCAGTGTCTGTGCTGTGGTCTAGCGAGGGTTAAATCCAGACTTTCCCCAGTGTCTGTGCTGTGGTCTAGCGAGGTTAAATCTTCTCCAGTGTCTGTGCTGTGGTCTACTGAGGGTTAAATCCAGACTTTCTCCAGTGTCTGTGCTGTGGTCTCGAGGTTAAATCCAGACTTTCCCCAGTGTCTGTGCTGTGGTCTACTGAGGGTTAAATCCAGACTTCTCCAGTGTCTGTGCTGTGGTCTAGTGAGGGTTAAATCCAGACTTCTCCAGTGTCTGTGCTGTGGTCTAGTGAGGGTTAAATCCAGACTTTCTCCAGTGTCTGTGCTGTGGTCTACGAGGGTTAAATCCAGACTTCTCCAGTGTCTGTGCTGTGGTCTAGTGAGGGTTAAATCCAGACTTTCTCCAGTGTCTGTGCTGTGGTCTAGCTGAGGGTTAAATCCAGACTTCTCCAGTGTCTGTGCTGTGGTCTAGTGAGGGTTAAATCCAGACTTCTCCAGTGTCTGTGCTGTGGTCTAGTGAGGGTTAAATCCAGACTTCTCCAGTGTCTGTGCTGTGGTCTACTGAGGGTTAAATCCAGACTTTCTCCAGTGTCTGTGCTGTGGTCTAGCGAGGGTTAAATCCAGACTTTCCCAGTGTCTGTGCTGTGGTCTACTGAGGGTTAAATCCAGACTTCTCCAGTGTCTGTGCTGTGGTCTACTGAGGGTTAAATCCAGACTTTCTCCAGTGTCTGTGCTGTGGTCTAGCGAGGGTTAAATCCAGACTTTCCCCAGTGTCTGTGCTGTGGTCTACTGAGGGTTAAATCCAGACTTCTCCAGTGTCTGTGCTGTGGTCTAGTGAGGGTTAAATCCAGACTTCTCCAGTGTCTGTGCTGTGGTCTAGCGAGGGTTAAATCCAGACTTCTCCAGTGTCTGTGCTGTGGTCTACTGAGGGTTAAATCCAGACTTTCTCCAGTGTCTGTGCTGTGGTCTAGCGAGGGTTAAATCCAGACTTTCCCCAGTGTCTGTGATGTGGTCTACTGAGGGTTAAATCCAGACTTCTCCAGTGTCTGTGCTGTGGTCTAGTGAGGGTTAAATCCAGACTTCTCCAGTGTCTGTGCTGTGGTCTAGTGAGGGTTAAATCCAGACTTTCTCCAGTGTCTGTGCTGTGGTCCCAGGTTAAATCCAGACTTCTCCAGTGTCTGTGCTGTGTCTACTGAGGGTTAAATCCAGACTTTCTCCAGTGTCTGTGCTGTGGTCTAGCGAGGGTTAAATCCAGACTTTCCCCAGTGTCTGTGCTGTGGTCTAGCGAGGGTTAAATCCAGACTTCTCCAGTGTCTGTGCTGTGGTCTACTGAGGGTTAAATCCAGACTTTCTCCAGTGTCTGTGCTGTGGTCTAGCGAGGGTTAAATCCAGACTTTCCCAGTGTCTCCAGTGTGCTGTGGTCTAGTGAGGGTTAAATCCAGACTTCTCCAGTGTCTGTGCTGTGGTCTAGTGAGGTTAAATCCAGACTTCTCCAGTGTCTGTGCTGTGGTCTAGCTGAGGGTTAAATCCAGACTTCTCCAGTGTCTGTGCTGTGGTCTACTGAGGGTTAAATCCAGACTTTCTCCAGTGTCTGTGCTGTGGTCTAGCGAGGGTTAAATCCAGACTTTCCCAGTGTCTGTGCTGTGGTCTACTGAGGGTTAAATCCAGACTTCTCCAGTGTCTGTGCTGTGGTCTGTGAGGGTTAAATCCAGACTTCTCCAGTGTCTGTGCTGTGGTCTACTGAGGGTTAAATCCAGACTTCTCCAGTGTCTGTGCTGTGGTCTAGCGAGGTTAAATCCAGACTTCTCCAGTGTCTGTGCTGTGTTCTAGTGAGGGTTAAATCCAGACTTTCTCCAGTGTCTGTGCTGTGGTCTAGCGAGGGTTAAATCCAGACTTTCTCCAGTGTCTGTGCTGTGTTCTAGTGAGGGTTAAATCCAGACTTTCAGTGTCTGTGCTGTGGTCCAGTGACTTCTCCAGTGTCTGTGCTGTGGTCTAGTGAGGGTTAAATCCAGACTTTCTCCAGTGTCTGTGCTGTGGTCTAGTGAGGGTTAAATCCAGACTTCTCCAGTGTCTGTGCTGGGGTCTAGCGAGGTTAAATCCAGACTTCTCCAGTGTCTGTGCTGTGGTCTACTGAGGGTTAAATCCAGACTTTCTCCAGTGTCTGTGCTGGGGTCTAGCGAGGGTTAAATCCAGACTTTCCCCAGTGTCTGTGCTGTGGTCTACTGAGGGTTAAATCCAGACTTCTCCAGTGTCTGTGCTGTGGTCTACTGAGGGTTAAATCCAGACTTTCTCCAGTGTCTGTGCTGTGGTCTAGCGAGGGTTAAATCCAGACTTTCCCCAGTGTCTGTGATGTGGTCTACTGAGGGTTAAATCCAGACTTCTCCAGTGTCTGTGCTGTGGTCTAGTGAGGGTTAAATCCAGACTTCTCCAGTGTCTGTGCTGTGGTCTAGCGAGGGTTAAATCCAGACTTCTCCAGTGTCTGTGCTGTGGTCTACTGAGGGTTAAATCCAGACTTTCTCCAGTGTCTGTGCTCTACTGAGGGTTAAATCAGACTTTCCCCAGTGTCTGTGCTGTGGTCTACTGAGGGTTAAATCCAGACTTCTCCAGTGTCTGTCTGTGGTCCAGTGTCCAGACTTCTCCAGTGTCTGTGCTGTGGTCTAGTGAGGGTTAAATCCAGACTTCTCCAGTGTCTGTGCTGTGGTCTAGCGAGGGTTAAATCCAGACTTCTCCAGTGTCTGTGCTGTGGTCTACTGAGGGTTAAATCCAGACTTTCTCCAGTGTCTGTGCTGGGGTCTAGCGAGGGTTAAATCCAGACTTTCCCCAGTGTCTGTGCTGTGGTCTAGCGAGGGTTAAATCCAGACTTCTCCAGTGTCTGTGCTGTGGTCTACTGAGGGTTAAATCCAGACTTTCTCCAGTGTCTGTGCTGTGGTCTAGCGAGGGTTAAATCCAGACTTTCCCCAGTGTCTGTGATGTGGTCTACTGAGGGTTAAATCCAGACTTCTCCAGTGTCTGTGCTGTGGTCTAGTGAGGGTTAAATCCAGACTTCTCCAGTGTCTGTGCTGTGGTCTAGCGAGGGTTAAATCCAGACTTCTCCAGTGTCTGTGCTGTGGTCTACTGAGGGTTAAATCCAGACTTCGCCAGTGTCTGTGCTGTGGTCTACTGAGGGTTAAATCCAGACTTTCTCCAGTGTCTGTGCTGGGGTCTAGCGAGGGTTAAATCCAGACTTTCCCCAGTGTCTGTGCTGTGGTCTAGCGAGGGTTAAATCCAGACTTCTCCAGTGTCTGTGCTGTGGTCTACTGAGGTTAAATCCAGGGTTAGCTGAGGTTAAATCCAGACTTTCTCCAGTGTCTGTGCTGTGGTCTAGTGAGGGTTAAATCCAGACTTTCCCAGTGTCTGTGCTGTGGTCTACTGAGGTTAAATCCAGACTTTCTCCAGTGTCTGTGCTGTGGTCTACTGAGGTTAAATCCAGACTTTCTCAGTGTCTGTGCTGTGGTCTAGCGAGGTCCAGCAGTGTCTGTGCTGTGGTGAGGGTTAAATCCAGACTTTCTAGTGTCTGTGCTGGGTTAGGGTTAAATCCAGACTTCTCCAGTGTCTGTGCTGTGGTCTAGCGAGGTTAAATCCAGACTTTCTCCAGTGTCTGTGCTGTGGTCTAGCGAGGTTAAATCCAGACTTCTCCAGTGTCTGTGCTGTGGTCTACTGAGGGTTAAATCCAGACTTTCTCCAGTGTCTGTGCTGTGGTCTAGCGAGGGTTAAATCCAGACTTTCCCAGTGTCTGTGATGTGGTCTACTGAGGGTTAAATCCAGACTTCTCCAGTGTCTGTGCTGTGGTCTAGTGAGGTTAAATCCAGACTTCTCCAGTGTCTGTGCTGTGGTCCAGTCCAGTCCAGTGTCTGTGCTGTGGTCTAGCGAGGTTAAATCCAGACTTTCTCCAGTGTCTGTGCTGTGGTCTACTGAGGGTTAAATCCAGACTTTCTCCAGTGTCTGTGCTGTGGTCTAGCGAGGGTTAAATCCAGACTTTCCCCAGTGTCTGTGCTGTGGTCTAGCGAGGGTTAAATCCAGACTTCTCCAGTGTCTGTGCTGTGGTCTACTGAGGGTTAAATCCAGACTTTCTCCAGTGTCTGTGCTGTGGTCTAGCGAGGGTTAAATCCAGACTTTCCCCAGTGTCTGTGCTGTGGTCTACTGAGGTTAAATCCAGACTTCTCCAGTGTCTGTGCTGTGGTCTAGTGAGGTTAAATCCAGACTTCTCCAGTGTCTGTGCTGTGGTCTAGTGAGGTTAAATCCAGACTTTCTCCAGTGTCTGTGCTGTGGTCTACTGAGGGTTAAATCCAGACTTTCTCCAGTGTCTGTGCTGTGGTCTAGTGAGGGTTAAATCCAGACTTTCTCCAGTGTCTGTGCTGTGGTCTAGCGAGGTTAAATCCAGACTTCTCCAGTGTCTGTGCTGTGGTCTAGTGAGGGTTAAATCCAGACTTCTCCAGTGTCTTGCTCTAGTGAGGGTTAAATCCAGACTTCTCCAGTGTCTGTGCTGTGGTCTAGCGAGGTTAAATCCAGACTTCTCCAGTGTCTGTGCTGTGGTCTACTGAGGGTTAAATCCAGACTTTCTCCAGTGTCTGTGCTGGGGTCTAGCGAGGTTAAATCCAGACTTTCCCCAGTGTCTGTGCTGTGGTCTCGAGGGTTAAATCCAGACTTCTCCAGTGTCTGTGCTGTGGTCTACTGAGGGTTAAATCCAGACTTTCTCCAGTGTCTGTGCTGTGGTCTAGCGAGGTTAAATCCAGACTTTCCCCAGTGTCTGTGCTGTGGTCTACTGAGGGTTAAATCCAGACTTCTCCAGTGTCTGTGCTGTGGTCTAGTGAGGGTTAAATCCAGACTTCTCCAGTGTCTGTGCTGTGGTCTACGAGGGTTAAATCCAGACTTCTCCAGTGTCTGTGCTGTGGTCTACTGAGGGTTAAATCCAGACTTTCTCCAGTGTCTGTGCTGTGGTCTAGTGAGGGTTAAATCCAGACTTTCTCCAGTGTCTGTGCTGTGGTCTACTGAGGGTTAAATCCAGACTTTCTCCAGTGTCTGTGCTGTGGTCTAGTGAGGGTTAAATCCAGACTTCTCCAGTGTCTGTGCTGTGGTCTAGTGAGGGTTAAATCCAGACTTTCTCCAGTGTCTGTGCTGTGGTCTACGAGGGTTAAATCCAGACTTCTCCAGTGTCTGTGCTGTGGTCTAGCGAGGGTTAAATCCAGACTTTCTCCAGTGTCTGTGCTGTGGTCTACTGAGGGTTAAATCCAGACAGTGTCTGTGCTGTGGTCTAGTGAGGGTTAAATCCAGACTTCTCCAGTGTCTGTGCTGTGGTCTGTGAGGTTAAATCCAGACTTTCTCCAGTGTCTGTGCTGTGGTCTAGCGAGGGTTAAATCCAGACTTCTCCAGTGTCTGTGCTGTGGTCTACTGAGGTTAAATCCAGACTTTCTCCAGTGTCTGTGCTGTGGTCTAGCGAGGTTAAATCCAGACTTTCTCCAGTGTCTGTGCTGTGGTCTACTGAGGGTTAAATCCAGACTTTCTCCAGTGTCTGTGCTGTGGTCTAGTGAGGGTTAAATCCAGACTTCTCCAGTGTCTGTGCTGTGGTCTAGTGAGGGTTAAATCCAGACTTCTCCAGTCTAGCGAGGGTTAAATCCAGACTTCTCCAGTGTCTGTGCTGTGGTCTAGCTGAGGGTTAAATCCAGACTTTCTCCAGTGTCTGTGCTGTGGTCTACTGAGGGTTAAATCCAGACTTTCTCCAGTGTCTGTGCTGTGGTCTAGCGAGGGTTAAATCCAGACTTTCTCCAGTGTCTGTGCTGTGGTCTACTGAGGTTAAATCCAGACTTCTCCAGTGTCTGTGCTGTGGTCTAGTGAGGGTTAAATCCAGACTTCTCCAGTGTCTGTGCTGTGGTCTAGCGAGGGTTAAATCCAGACTTCTCCAGTGTCTGTGCTGTGGTCTACTGAGGGTTAAATCCAGACTTTCTCCAGTGTCTGTGCTGTGGTCTAGCGAGGGTTAAATCCAGACTTTCTCCAGTGTCTGTGATGTGGTCTACTGAGGGTTAAATCCAGACTTCTCCAGTGTCTGTGCTGTGGTCTAGTGAGGGTTAAATCCAGACTTCTCCAGTGTCTGTGCTGTGGTCTAGTGAGGGTTAAATCCAGACTTTCTCCAGTGTCTGTGCTGTGGTCTACGAGGGTTAAATCCAGACTTCTCCAGTGTCTGTGCTGTGTTCTAGTGAGGTTTCCAGACTTTCTCCAGTGTCTGTGCTGTGGTCTAGCGAGGGTTAAATCCAGACTTCTCCAGTGTCTGTGCTGTGGTCTAGTGAGGGTTAAATCCAGACTTCTCCAGTGTCTGTGCTGTGGTCTAGTGAGGGTTAAATCCAGACTTCTCCAGTGTCTGTGCTGTGGTCTAGCGAGGGTTAAATCCAGACTTCTCCAGTGTCTGTGCTGTGGTCTACTGAGGGTTAAATCCAGACTTTCTCCAGTGTCTGTGCTGTGGTCTAGCGAGGTTAAATCCAGACTTTCTCCAGTGTCTGTGCTGTGGTCTAGTGAGGGTTAAATCCAGACTTTCTCCAGTGTCTGTGCTGTGGTCTAGCGAGGGTTAAATCCAGACTTTCCCAGTGTCTGTGCTGTGGTCTAGTGAGGGTTAAATCCAGACTTCTCCAGTGTCTGTGCTGTGGTCTAGTGAGGGTTAAATCCAGACTTCTCCAGTGTCTGTGCTGTGGTCTAGCGAGGGTTAAATCCAGACTTTCTCCAGTGTCTGTGCTGTGGTCTAGTGTCTGTGCTGGTTAAATCCAGACTTTCTCCAGTGTCTGTGCTGTGGTCTAGCGAGGGTTAAATCCAGACTTTCTCCAGTGTCTGTGCTGTGGTCTAGTGAGGGTTAAATCCAGACTTCTCCAGTGTCTGTGCTGTGGTCTAGTGAGGGTTAAATCCAGACTTCTCCAGTGTCTGTGTCTGCTGTGGTCTACTGAGGGTTAAATCCAGACTTTCTCCAGTGTCTGTGCTGGGGTCTAGCGAGGGTTAAATCCAGACTTTCCCAGTGTCTGTGCTGTGGTCTAGCGAGGGTTAAATCCAGACTTCTCCAGTGTCTGTGCTGTGGTCTACTGAGGTTAAATCCAGACTTTCTCCAGTGTCTGTGCTGTGGTCTAGCGAGGGTTAAATCCAGACTTTCCCCAGTGTCTGTGCTGTGGTCTACTGAGGGTTAAATCCAGACTTCTCCAGTGTCTGTGCTGTGGTCTAGTGAGGGTTAAATCCAGACTTCTCCAGTGTCTGTGAGCTTTCTCCAGTGTCTGTGCTGTGGTCTACTGAGGGTTAAATCCAGACTTTCTCCAGTGTCTGTGCTGTGGTCTAGCGAGGGTTAAATCCAGACTTTCCCCAGTGTCTGTGATGTGGTCTACAGGTTAAATCCAGACTTCTCCAGTGTCTGTGCTGTGGTCTAGTGAGGGTTAAATCCAGACTTTCTCCAGTGTCTGTGCTGTGGTCTAGCGAGGGTTAAATCCAGACTTTCTCCAGTGTCTGTGCTGTGGTCGAGGGTTAAATACTTCTGAGGGTTAAATCCAGACTTTCTCCAGTGTCTGTGCTGTGGTCTAGTGAGGGTTAAATCCAGACTTCTCCAGTGTCTGTGCTGTGGTCTAGTGAGGGTTAAATCCAGACTTTCCAGTGTCTGTGCTGTGGTCTAGTGAGGGTTAAATCCAGACTTCTCCAGTGTCTGTGCTGTGGTCTAGCGAGGTTAAATCCAGACTTTCTCCAGTGTCTGTGCTGTGGTCTACTGAGGGTTAAATCCAGACTTTCTCCAGTGTCTGTGCTGTGGTCTAACTGAGGTTAAATCCAGACTTCTCCAGTGTCTGTGCTGTGTTCTAGTAAGGGTTAAATCCAGACTTTCTCCAGTGTCTGTGCTGTGGTCTAGCGAGGGTTAAATCCAGACTTCTCCAGTGTCTGTGCTGTGGTCTAGTGAGGTTAAATCCAGACTTCTCCAGTGTCTGTGCTGTGGTCTAGTGAGGGTTAAATCCAGACTTCTCCAGTGTCTGTGCTGGGGTCTAGCGAGGTTAAATCCAGACTTTCCCCAGACGAGGTTTCCAGACTTCTCCAGTGTCTGTGCTGTGGTCTACTGAGGGTTAAATCCAGACTTTCTCCAGTGTCTGTGCTGTGGTCTAGCGAGGGTTAAATCCAGACTTTCCCCAGTGTCTGTGCTGTGGTCTACTGAGGTTAAATCCAGACTTCTCCAGTGTCTGTGCTGTGGTCTAGTGAGGGTTAAATCCAGACTTCTCCAGTGTCTGTGCTGTCTAGCGAGGTTAAATCCAGACTTCTCCAGTGTCTGTGCTGTGGAGAGGTTAAATCCAGACTTTCTCCAGTGTCTGTGCTGTGGTCTACTGAGGGTTAAATCCAGACTTTCTCCAGTGTCTGTGCTGTGGTCTAGTGAGGGTTAAATCCAGACTTTCCCAGTGTCTGTGCTGTGGTCTAGCGAGGGTTAAATCCAGACTTCTCCAGTGTCTGTGCTGTGGTCTACTGACGGTTAAATCCAGACTTTCTCCAGTGTCTGTGCTGTGGTCTAGCGAGGGTTAAATCCAGACTTTCCCCAGTGTCTGTGATGTGGTCTACTGAGGGTTAAATCCAGACTTCTCCAGTGTCTGTGCTGTGGTCTAGTGAGGGTTAAATCCAGACTTCTCCAGTGTCTGTGCTGTGGTCTAGTGAGGTTAAATCCAGACTTTCTCCAGTGTCTGTGCTGTGGTCTAACGAGGGTTAAATCCAGACTTCTCCAGTGTCTGTGCTGTGTTCTAGCGAGGTTAAATCCAGACTTTCTCCAGTGTCTGTGCTGTGGTCTAGCGAGGTTAAATCCAGACTTCTCCAGTGTCTGTGCTGTGGTCTAGTGAGGGTTAAATCCAGACTTCTCCAGTGTCTGTGCTGTGGTCTAGTGAGGGTTAAATCCAGACTTTCTCCAGTGTCTGTGCTGTAGCGAGGTTAAATCAGACTTCTCCAGTGTCTGTGCTGTGGTCTACTGAGGTTAAATCCAGACTTCTCCAGTGTCTGTGCTGGGGTCTAGCGAGGGTTAAATCCAGACTTTCCCCAGTGTCTGTGCTGTGGTCTAGCGAGGGTTAAATCCAGACTTCTCCAGTGTCTGTGCTGTGGTCTACTGAGGGTTAAATCCAGACTTTCTCCAGTGTCTGTGCTGTGGTCTAGCGAGGGTTAAATCCAGACTTTCCCCAGTGTCTGTGCTGTGGTCTCAGACTTCTGCAGTGTCTGTGCTGTGGTCTAGTGAGGGTTAAATCCAGACTTCTCCAGTGTCTGTGCTGTGGTCTAGCGAGGGTTAAATCCAGACTTCTCCAGTGTCTGTGCTGTGGTCTAGCGAGGGTTAAATCCAGACTTCTCCAGTGTCTGTGCTGTGGTCTACTGAGGGTTAAATCCAGACTTTCTCCAGTGTCTGTGCTGGGGTCTAGCGAGGTTAAATCCAGACTTTCCCCAGTGTCTGTGCTGTGGTCTAGCGAGGTTAAATCCAGACTTCTCCAGTGTCTGTGCTGTGGTCTGACGGTTAAACCAGAGGGTTAAATCCAGACTTTCCCCAGTGTCTGTGCTGTGGTCTACTGAGGGTTAAATCCAGACTTCTCCAGTGTCCAGTGTCCAGACTTCTCCAGTGTCTGCTGTGGTCTGAGGGTTAAATCCAGACTTCTCCAGTGTCTGTGCTGTGGTCTACTGAGGTTAAATCCAGACTTTCTCCAGTGTCTGTGCTGTGGTCTAGCGAGGGTTAAATCCAGACTTCTCCAGTGTCTGTGCTGTGGTCTAGTGAGGGTTAAATCCAGACTTTCTCCAGTGTCTGTGCTGTGGTCTAGTGAGGGTTAAATCCAGACTTCTCCAGTGTCTGTGCTGTGGTCTAGTGAGGGTTAAATCCAGACTTTCTCCAGTGTCTGTGCTGTGGTCTACGAGGGTTAAATCCAGACTTCTCCAGTGTCTGTGCTGTGTTCTAGCGAGGGTTAAATCCAGACTTTCTCCAGTGTCTGTGCTGTGGTCTAGTGAGGGTTAAATCCAGACTTCTCCAGTGTCTGTGCTGTGGTCTAGTGAGGGTTAAATCCAGACTTTCTCCAGTGTCTGTGCTGTGACTTCTCCAGTGTCTGTGCTGGGGTCTGAGGGTTAAATCCAGACTTTCTCCAGTGTCTGTGCTGTGGTCTACTGAGGGTTAAATCCAGACTTTCTCCAGTGTCTGTGCTGTGGTCTAGCGAGGGTTAAATCCAGACTTTCCCCAGTGTCTGTGCTGTGGTCCAGTGTCTCCAGTGTCTGTGCTGTGGTCTACTGAGGGTTAAATCCAGACTTTCTCCAGTGTCTGTGCTGTGGTCTAGCGAGGTTAAATCCAGACTTTCCCCAGTGTCTGTGATGTGGTCTACTGAGGTTAAATCCAGACTTCTCCAGTGTCTGTGCTGTGGTCTAGTGAGGGTTAAATCCAGACTTCTCCAGTGTCTGTGCTGTGGTCTAGCGAGGGTTAAATCCAGACTTCTCCAGTGTCTGTGCTGTGGTCTACTGAGGGTTAAATCCAGACTTTCTCCAGTGTCTGTGCTGTGGTCTAGCGAGGGTCCAGACTTTCCCCAGTGTCTGTGATGTGGTCTACTGAGGTTAAATCCAGACTTCTCCAGTGTCTGTGCTGTGGTCTAGTGAGGGTTAAATCCAGACTTCTCCAGTGTCTGTGCTGTGGTCTAGTGAGGGTTAAATCCAGACTTCTCCAGTGTCTGTGCTGTGGTCTAGCGAGGGTTAAATCCAGACTTCTCCAGTGTCTGTGCTGTGGTCTACTGAGGGTTAAATCCAGACTTTCTCCAGTGTCTGTGCTGTGGTCTAGCGAGGGTTAAATCCAGACTTTCCCCAGTGTCTGTGCTGTGGTCTAGCGAGGTTAAATCCAGACTTCTCCAGTGTCTGTGCTGTGGTCTACTGAGGGTTAAATCCAGACTTTCTCCAGTGTCTGTGCTGTGGTCTAGCGAGGGTTAAATCCAGACTCCCCAGTGTCTGTGATGTGGTCTTGAGGTTAAATCCAGACTTCTCCAGTGTCTGTGCTGTGGTCTAGTGAGGGTTAAATCCAGACTTCTCCAGTGTCTGTGCTGTGGTCTAGCGAGGTTAAATCCAGACTTCTCCAGTGTCTGTGCTGTGGTCCTGAGGGTGTCCAGTGTCTGTGCTGTGGTCTACTGAGGGTTAAATCCAGACTTTCTCCAGTGTCTGTGCTGTGGTCTAGCGAGGGTTAAATCCAGACTTTCCCAGTGTCTGTGCTGTGGTCTAGTGAGGGTTAAATCCAGACTTCTCCAGTGTCTGTGCTGTGGTCTACTGAGGGTTATCCAGACTTCTCCAGTGTCTGTGCTGTGGTCTACTGAGGTTAAATCCAGACTTTCTCCAGTGTCTGTGCTGTGGTCTAGCGAGGTTAAATCCAGACTTTCCCAGTGTCTGTGCTGTGGTCTCCAGTGTCTGTGCTGTGGTCTACTGAGGTTAAATCCAGACTTTCTCCAGTGTCTGTGCTGTGGTCTAGCGAGGTTAAATCCAGACTTTCCCCAGTGTCTGTGTCTGTGGTCTAGTGTCTGTGCTGTGAGGGTTAAATCCAGACTTCTCCAGTGTCTGTGCTGTGGTCTAGTGAGGGTTAAATCCAGACTTCTCCAGTGTCTGTGCTGTGGTCTACTGAGGGTTAAATCCAGACTTCTCCAGTGTCTGTGCTGTGGTCTACTGAGGTTAAATCCAGACTTTCTCCAGTGTCTGTGCTGTGGTCTAGCGAGGTTAAATCCAGACTTTCCCCAGTGTCTGTGCTGTGGTCTAGTGAGGGTTAAATCCAGACTTCTCCAGTGTCTGTGCTGTGGTCTACTGAGGGTTAAATCCAGACTTCTCCAGTGTCTGTGCTGTGGTCTACTGAGGGTTAAATCCAGACTTTCTCCAGTGTCTGTGCTGTGGTCTAGCGAGGGTTAAATCCAGACTTTCTCCAGTGTCTGTGCTGTGGTCTACTGAGGTTAAATCCAGACTTCTCCAGTGTCTGTGCTGTGGTCTAGTGAGGGTTAAATCCAGACTTTCTCCAGTGTCTGTGCTGTGGTCTAGCGAGGGTTAAATCCAGACTTTCTCCAGTGTCTGTGCTGTGGTCTACTGAGGGTTAAATCCAGACTTTCTCCAGTGTCTGTGCTGTGGTCTAGCGAGGGTTAAATCCAGACTTTCCCAGTGTCTGTGCTGTGGTCTACTGAGGTTAAATCAGACTTCTCCAGTGTCTGTGCTGTGGTCTAGTGAGGTTAAATCCAGACTTCTCCAGTGTCTGTGCTGTGGTCTACTGAGGGTTTCCAGACTTTCTCCAGTGTCTGTGCTGTGGTCTACTGAGGGTTAAATCCAGACTTTCCCCAGTGTCTGTGCTGTGGTCTAGCGAGGTTAAATCCAGACTTCTCCAGTGTCTGTGCTGTGGTCTACTGAGGTTAAATCCAGACTTTCTCCAGTGTCTGTGCTGTGGTCTGCTGTGGTCTACTGAGGTTAAATCCAGACTTCTCCAGTGTCTGTGCTGTGGTCTAGTGAGGGTTAAATCCAGACTTCCCCAGTGTCTGTGCTGTGGTCTAGCTGAGGGTTAAATCCAGACTTCTCCAGTGTCTGTGCTGTGGTCTACTGAGGGTTAAATCCAGACTTTCTCCAGTGTCTGTGCTGTGGTCTAGCGAGGGTTAAATCCAGACTTTCCCCAGTGTCTGTGATGTGGTCTACTGAGGGTTAAATCCAGACTTCTCCAGTGTCTGTGCTGTGGTCTAGTGAGGGTTAAATCCAGACTTCTCCAGTGTCTGTGCTGTGTTCTAGTGAGGTTAAATCCAGACTTTCTCCAGTGTCTGTGCTGTGGTCTAACGAGGTTAAATCCAGACTTCTCCAGTGTCTGTGCTGTGGTCTACTGAGGGTTAAATCCAGACTTTCTCCAGTGTCTGTGCTGTGGTCTAGCGAGGGTTAAATCCAGACTTCTCCAGTGTCTGTGCTGTGGTCTAGTGAGGGTTAAATCCAGACTTCTCCAGTGTCTGTGCTGTGGTCTAGTGAGGGTTAAATCCAGACTTTCCCAGTGTCTGTGCTGTGGTCTAGCGAGGTTAAATCCAGACTTTCTCCAGTGTCTGTGCTGTGGTCTACTGAGGGTTAAATCCAGACTTTCTCCAGTGTCTGTGCTGTGGTCTAGCGAGGTTAAATCCAGACTTTCCCCAGTGTCTGTGCTGTGGTCTAGCGAGGGTTAAATCCAGACTTCTCCAGTGTCTGTGCTGTGGTCTACTGAGGGTTAAATCCAGACTTTCTCCAGTGTCTGTGCTGTGGTCTAGCGAGGGTTAAATCCAGACTTTCCCCAGTGTCTGTGATGTGGTCTACTGAGGGTTAAATCCAGACTTCTCCAGTGTCTGTGCTGTGGTCTAGTGAGGGTTAAATCCAGACTTCTCCAGTGTCTGTGCTGTGGTCTAGCGAGGTTAAATCCAGACTTCTCCAGTGTCTGTGCTGTGGTCTACTGAGGGTTAAATCCAGACTTTCTCCAGTGTCTGTGCTGTGGTCTAGCGAGGGTTAAATCCAGACTTTCCCAGTGTCTGTGCTGTGGTCTACTGAGGGTTAAATCCAGACTTCTCCAGTGTCTGTGCTGTGGTCTAGTGAGGGTTAAATCCAGACTTCTCCAGTGTCTGTGCTGTGGTCTAGTGAGGTTAAATCCAGACTTCTCCAGTGTCTGTGCTGTGGTCTAGCGAGGTTAAATCCAGACTTCTCCAGTGTCTGTGCTGTGGTCTAGTGAGGTTAAATCCAGACTTTCTCCAGTGTCTGTGCTGGGGTCTAGCGAGGTTAAATCCAGACTTTCCCCAGTGTCTGTGCTGTAGCGAGGGTTAAATCCAGACTTCTCCAGTGTCTGTGCTGTGGTCTACTGAGGTTAAATCCAGACTTTCTCCAGTGTCTGTGCTGTGGTCTAGCGAGGGTTAAATCCAGACTTTCCCCAGTGTCTGTGATGTGGTCTACTGAGGGTTAAATCCAGACTTCTCCAGTGTCTGTGCTGTGGTCTAGTGAGGTTAAATCCAGACTTCTCCAGTGTCTGTGCTGTGGTCTGAGGGTTAAATCCAGACTTTCTCCAGTGTCTGTGCTGTGGTCTACTGAGGGTTAAATCCAGACTTCGCCAGTGTCTGTGCTGTGGTCTACTGAGGTTAAATCCAGACTTTCTCCAGTGTCTGTGCTGGGGTCTAGCGAGGTTAAATCCAGACTTTCCCCAGTGTCTGTGCTGTGGTCTAGCGAGGGTTAAATCCAGACTTCTCCAGTGTCTGTGCTGTGGTCTACTGAGGTTAAATCAGACTTCTCCAGTGTCTGTGCTGTGGTCTACTGAGGGTTAAATCCAGACTTTCTCCAGTGTCTGTGCTGTGGTCTAGCGAGGGTTAAATCCAGACTTTCCCAGTGTCTGTGGTCTACTGAGGGTCCAGACTTCTCCAGTGTCTGTGCTGTGGTCTACTGAGGGTTAAATCCAGACTTTCTCCAGTGTCTGTGCTGGGGTCTAGCGAGGGTTAAATCCAGACTTTCCCCAGTGTCTGTGCTGTGGTCTAGCGAGGGTTAAATCCAGACTTCTCCAGTGTCTGTGCTGTGGTCTACTGAGGTTAAATCCAGACTTTCTCCAGTGTCTGTGCTGTGGTCTAGCGAGGGTTAAATCCAGACTTTCCCCAGTGTCTGTGATGTGGTCTACTGAGGGTTAAATCCAGACTTCTCCAGTGTCTGTGCTGTGGTCTAGTGAGGGTTAAATCCAGACTTCTCCAGTGTCTGTGCTGTGGTCTAGCGAGGGTTAAATCCAGACTTCTCCAGTGTCTGTGCTGTGGTCTACTGAGGGTTAAATCCAGACTTCGCCAGTGTCTGTGCTGTGGTCTACTGAGGGTTAAATCCAGACTTTCTCCAGTGTCTGTGCTGGGGTCTAGCGAGGGTTAAATCCAGACTTTCCCCAGTGTCTGTGCTGTGGTCTAGCGAGGGTTAAATCCAGACTTCTCCAGTGTCTGTGCTGTGGTCTACTGAGGGTTAAATCCAGACTTCTCCAGTGTCTGTGCTGTGGTCTACTGAGGGTTAAATCCAGACTTTCTCCAGTGTCTGTGCTGTGGTCTAGCGAGGGTTAAATCCAGACTTTCCCCAGTGTCTGTGATGTGGTCTACTGAGGGTTAAATCCAGACTTCTCCAGTGTCTGTGCTGTGGTCTAGTGAGGGTTAAATCCAGACTTCTCCAGTGTCTGTGCTGTGGTCTAGCGAGGGTTAAATCCAGACTTCTCCAGTGTCTGTGCTGTGGTCTACTGAGGGTTAAATCCAGACTTTCTCCAGTGTCTGTGCTGTGGTCTAGCGAGGGTTAAATCCAGACTTTCCCCAGTGTCTGTGATGTGGTCTACTGAGGGTTAAATCCAGACTTCTCCAGTGTCTGTGCTGTGGTCTAGTGAGGGTTAAATCCAGACTTCTCCAGTGTCTGTGCTGTGGTCTAGTGAGGGTTAAATCCAGACTTTCTCCAGTGTCTGTGCTGTGGTCTAACGAGGGTTAAATCCAGACTTTCTCCAGTGTCTGTGCTGTGGTCTAGCGAGGGTTAAATCCAGACTTCTCCAGTGTCTGTGCTGTGGTCTAGTGAGGGTTAAATCCAGACTTCTCCAGTGTCTGTGCTGTGGTCTAGTGAGGGTTAAATCCAGACTTTCTCCAGTGTCTGTGCTGTGTTCTAGCGAGGGTTAAATCCAGACTTTCTCCAGTGTCTGTGCTGTGTTCTAGCGAGGGTTAAATCCAGACTTTCTCCAGTGTCTGTGCTGTGGTCTAGTGAGGGTTAAATCCAGACTTTCTCTAGTGTCTGTGCTGTGTTCTAGTGAGGGTTAAATCCAGACTTTCTCCAGTGTCTGTGCTGTGGTCTAGTGAGGGTTAACCTCATAGTCCGACCAAACCCGTATGCGGTAGCGTAACTACAGCCTCAAGCTCATTAGCATAACGCAACGTTAGCGATTTCTAAAAATCGCAAATGAAATGAAATAAATATGCCTGTTCTCAAGCTTTCCTTTTCTTAACAGTGTATGTCTCAGATTTTCAAAATATGCTTTAGAACCAGAAAATCACTAATTTGTGTAAGAGTGGTGATAGCTAGCTTAGCATTAGCGTTAGCATTTAGCACGCAACATATTCACAAAAACCAGCCAAGGAATCAAATAAAATAATTTCTTTGAAGAACCAGATGTGAGGAGACTCTGTAGCAGATGTCCAGTGAAAGATTCTAGGACACATCGTTCCGTTTGTTACTATGCATTTGGCTTAAAGTCACCTACAGAACTTTTTCAGAATTAACTCCATAATAGTGAAACATCGTTGTTTGCTGTTTGTCATATTTCTCTCCATTGAAAGCACCGTCCTTGTAGCCTGGTTTGTTCTGAGATTTGAATGGAAAAATACCGGGACCTGACTTTTCTGCCACGCAGACACCAGACACCTGTAAATGTGCTGTCAATCTTCCAATGCTGCAAAGTGGGGAAACAAGAAAAGAGTCCGTTCATTCCTGTCTGCATTCACAGCCATATAAGGCAATCATGGAAAACGTAGCCTCAGAAATCCTGTGCATTTCTGTCATACATCTTGGTTTTGCCCGAAGCATTTGTTCTAAAGGGACTCACAGTGAAAATCTTTGCATTTCTGGAAACGTAAGACTGTCTTCTTTCCAAAACTATCAATTCCAAGCATATTCGAGCATCTTTTGTGACAAAATATTGCTTAAAACGGGCACGTCTTTTTATCAAAAATGAAATACTGCCCCTAGAGAGGTTAAATCCAGACTTTCCCCAGTGTCTGTGCTGTGGTCTAGCGAGGTTAAATCCAGACTTTCCCCAGTGTCTGTGCTGTGGTCTAGCGAGGTTAAATCCAGACTTTCCCCAGTGTATGTGCTGTGGTCTAGCGAGGTTAAATCCAGACTTTCCCCAGTGTATGTGCTGTGGTCTAGTGAGGGTTAAATCCAGACTTTCCCCAGTGTATGTGCTGTGGTCTAGCGAGGTTAAATCCAGACTTTCTCCAGTGTCTGTGCTGTGGTCTAGCTGAGGGTTAAATCCAGACTTTCTCCAGTGTCTGTCTGTGGTCTACTGAGGGTTAAATCCAGACTTTCTCAGTGTCTGTGCTGTGGTCTAGTGAGGTTAAATCCAGACTTTCTCCAGTGTCTGTGCTGTGGTCTAGTGAGGGTTAAATCCAGACTTTCTCCAGTGTCTGTGCTGTGGTCTAGCTGAGGGTTAAATCCAGACTTTCTCCAGTGTCTGTGCTGTGGTCTACTGAGGGTTAAATCCAGACTTTCTCCAGTGTCTGTGCTGGGGTCTAGACGAGGTTAAATCCAGACTTTCTCCAGTGTCTGTGCTGTGGTCTAGTGAGGGTTAAATCCAGACTTCTCCAGTGTCTGTGCTGTGGTCTACTGAGGTTAAATCCAGACTTTCTCCAGTGTCTGTGCTGTGGTGAGGTTAAATCCAGACTTTCTCCAGTGTCTGTGCTGTGGCGAGGGTTAAATCCAGACTTTCCCCAGTGTCTGTGCTGTGGTCTACTGAGGGTTAAATCCAGACTTCTCCAGTGTCTGTGCTGTGGTCTACTGAGGGTTAAATCCAGACTTTCTCCAGTGTCTGTGCTGTGGTCTAGCGAGGTTAAATCAGACTTTCTCCAGTGTCTGTGCTGTGGTCTAGTGAGGGTTAAATCCAGACTTCTCCAGTGTCTGTGCTGTGGTCTACTGAGGTTAAATCCAGACTTTCTCCAGTGTCTGTGCTGTGGTCTAGCGAGGTTAAATCCAGACTTTCCCCAGTGTCATGACTGAGGTTAAATCCAGACTTCTTCTAGTGAGGGTTAAATCCAGACTTCTCCAGTGTCTGTGCTGTGGTCTAGCGAGGGTTAAATCCAGACTTCTCCAGTGTCTGTGCTGTGGTCTACTGAGGGTTAAATCCAGACTTCTCCAGTGTCTGTGCTGTGGTCTACTGAGGGTTAAATCCAGACTTTCTCCAGTGTCTGTGCTGGGGTCTAGCGAGGGTTAAATCCAGACTTTCCCCAGTGTCTGTGCTGTGGTCTAGCGAGGGTTAAATCCAGACTTCTCCAGTGTCTGTGCTGTGGTCTACTGAGGGTTAAATCCAGACTTTCTCCAGTGTCTGTGCTGTGGTCTACTGAGGGCTCCAGACTTTCTCCAGTGTCTGTGCTGTGGTCTAGCGAGGTTAAATCCAGACTTTCCCAGTGTCTGTGCTGTGGTCTACTGAGGGTTAAATCCAGACTTTCTCCAGTGTCTGTGCTGTGGTCTAGTGAGGGTTAAATCCAGACTTCTCCAGTGTCTGTGCTGTGGTCTAGTGAGGGTTAAATCCAGACTTCTCCAGTGTCTGTGCTGTGGTCTACTGAGGTTAAATCCAGACTTTCTCCAGTGTCTGTGCTGTGGTCTACTGAGGGTTAAATCCAGACTTTCCCAGTGTCTGTGCTGTGGTCTACTGAGGGTTAAATCCAGACTTCTCCAGTGTCTGTGCTGTGGTCTAGTGAGGGTTAAATCCAGACTTCTCCAGTGTCTGTGCTGTGTTCTAGTGAGGGTTAAATCCAGACTTTCTCCAGTGTCTGTGCTGTGGTCTACGAGGGTTAAATCCAGACTTTCTCCAGTGTCTGTGCTGTGGTCTAGCGAGGGTTAAATCCAGACTTCTCCAGTGTCTGTGCTGTGGTCTAGTGAGGGTTAAATCCAGACTTTCTCCAGTGTCTGTGCTGTGGTCTAGCGAGGGTTAAATCCAGACTTTCTCCAGTGTCTGTGCTGTGTTCTAGCGAGGGTTAAATCCAGACTTTCTCCAGTGTCTGTGCTGTGGTCTAGCGAGGGTTAAATCCAGACTTTCTCCAGTGTCTGTGCTGTGGTCTAGTGAGGTTAAATCCAGACTTTCTCCAGTGTCTGTGCTGTGGTCTAGCGAGGGTTAAATCCAGACTTTCCCCAGTGTCTGTGCTGTGGTCTACTGAGGGTTAAATCCAGACTTCTCCAGTGTCTGTGCTGTGGTCTAGTGAGGTTAAATCCAGACTTTCCCAGTGTCTGTGCTGTGGTCTAGCGAGGTTAAATCCAGACTTTCTCCAGTGTCTGTGCTGTGGTCTACTGAGGGTTAAATCCAGACTTTCCAGTGTCTGTGCTGTGGTCTAGCGAGGGTTAAATCCAGACTTTCCCCAGTGTCTGTGCTGTGGTCTACTGAGGGTTAAATCCAGACTTTCCCCAGTGTCTGTGCTGTGGTCTACTGAGGTTAAATCCAGACTTTCTCCAGTGTCTGTGCTGTGGTCTACTGAGGGTTAAATCCAGACTTTCTCCAGTGTCTGTGCTGTGGTCTAGCGAGGGTTAAATCCAGACTTTCCCCAGTGTCTGTGCTGTGGTCTACTGAGGGTTAAATCCAGACTTCTCCAGTGTCTGTGCTGTGGTCTACTGAGGGTTAAATCCAGACTTTCTCCAGTGTCTGTGCTGTCTAGCGAGGTTAAATCCAGTGTCTGTGCTGTGGTCTAGCGAGGTTAAATCCAGACTTTCTCCAGTGTCTGTGCTGTGGTCTACTGAGGTTAAATCCAGACTTTCTCCAGTGTCTGTGCTGTGGTCTAGCGAGGGTTAAATCCAGACTTTCCCCAGTGTCTGTGCTGTGGTCTACTGAGGTTAAATCCAGACTTCTCCAGTGTCTGTGCTGTGGTCTAGTGAGGGTTAAATCCAGACTTCTCCAGTGTCTGTGCTGTGTTCTAGTGAGGTTAAATCCAGACTTTCTCCAGTGTCTGTGCTGTGGTCTAAGGGTTAAATCCAGACTTCTCCAGTGTCTGTGCTGTGTTCTAGAGGGTTAAATCCAGACTTTCTCCAGTGTCTGTGCTGTGGTCTAGCGAGGGTTAAATCCAGACTTCTCCAGTGTCTGTGCTGTGGTCTAGTGAGGGTTAAATCCAGACTTCTCCAGTGTCTGTGCTGTGGTCTAGTGAGGGTTAAATCCAGACTTCTCCAGTGTCTGTGCTGGGGTCTAGCGAGGTTAAATCCAGACTTCTCCAGTGTCTGTGCTGTGGTCTACTGAGGGTTAAATCCAGACTTTCTCCAGTGTCTGTGCTGTGGTCTAGCGAGGGTTAAATCCAGACTTTCCCCAGTGTCTGTGCTGTGGTCTAGCGAGGGTTAAATCCAGACTTCTCCAGTGTCTGTGCTGTGGTCTACTGAGGGTTAAATCCAGACTTTCTCCAGTGTCTGTGCTGTGGTCTAGCGAGGTTAAATCCAGACTTTCCCAGTGTCTGTGATGTGGTCTACTGAGGTTAAATCCAGACTTCTCCAGTGTCTGTGCTGTGGTCTAGTGAGGGTTAAATCCAGACTTCTCCAGTGTCTGTGCTGTGGTCTAGCGAGGGTTAAATCCAGACTTCTCCAGTGTCTGTGCTGTGGTCTACTGAGGGTTAAATCCAGACTTTCTCCAGTGTCTGTGCTGTGGTCTAGCGAGGGTTAAATCCAGACTTTCCCCAGTGTCTGTGATGTGGTCTACTGAGGGTTAAATCCAGACTTCTCCAGTGTCTGTGCTGTGGTCTAGTGAGGGTTAAATCCAGACTTCTCCAGTGTCTGTGCTGTGGTCTAGTGAGGGTTAAATCCAGACTTCTCCAGTGTCTGTGCTGGGGTCTAGCGAGGGTTAAATCCAGACTTCTCCAGTGTCTGTGCTGTGGTCTACTGAGGGTTAAATCCAGACTTTCTCCAGTGTCTGTGCTGTGGTCTAGCGAGGGTTAAATCCAGACTTTCCCCAGTGTCTGTGCTGTGGTCTACTGAGGGTTAAATCCAGACTTTCTCCAGTGTCTGTGCTGTGGTCTACTGAGGGTTAAATCCAGACTTTCTCCAGTGTCTGTGCTGTGGTCTACTGAGGTTAAATCCAGACTTTCCCCAGTGTCTGTGATGTGGTCTACTGAGGGTTAAATCCAGACTTCTCCAGTGTCTGTGCTGTGGTCTAGTGAGGGTTAAATCCAGACTTCTCCAGTGTCTGTGCTGTGGTCTAGCGAGGGTTAAATCCAGACTTCTCCAGTGTCTGTGCTGTGGTCTACTGAGGGTTAAATCCAGACTTCGCCAGTGTCTGTGCTGTGGTCTACTGAGGGTTAAATCCAGACTTTCTCCAGTGTCTGTGCTGGGGTCTAGCGAGGGTTAAATCCAGACTTTCCCCAGTGTCTGTGCTGTGGTCTAGCGAGGGTTAAATCCAGACTTCTCCAGTGTCTGTGCTGTGGTCTACTGAGGGTTAAATCCAGACTTCTCCAGTGTCTGTGCTGTGGTCCTGAGGTCCAGACTTTCTCCAGTGTCTGTGCTGTGGTCTAGCGAGGGTTAAATCCAGACTTTCCCCAGTGTCTGTGATGTGGTCTACTGAGGGTTAAATCCAGACTTCTCCAGTGTCTGTGCTGTGGTCTACTGAGGGTTAAATCCAGACTTTCTCCAGTGTCTGTGCTGGGGTCTAGCGAGGGTTAAATCCAGACTTTCCCCAGTGTCTGTGCTGTGGTCTAGCGAGGGTTAAATCCAGACTTCTCCAGTGTCTGTGCTGTGGTCTACTGAGGGTTAAATCCAGACTTTCTCCAGTGTCTGTGCTGTGGTCTAGCGAGGGTTAAATCCAGACTTTCCCCAGTGTCTGTGATGTGGTCTACTGAGGGTTAAATCCAGACTTCTCCAGTGTCTGTGCTGTGGTCTAGTGAGGGTTAAATCCAGACTTCTCCAGTGTCTGTGCTGTGGTCTACTGAGGTTAAATCCAGACTTCTCCAGTGTCTGTGCTGTGGTCTACTGAGGGTTAAATCCAGACTTCTCCAGTGTCTGTGCTGTGGTCTACTGAGGTTAAATCCAGACTTTCTCCAGTGTCTGTGCTGGGGTCTAGCGAGGTTAAATCCAGACTTTCCCCAGTGTCTGTGCTGTGGTCTAGCGAGGGTTAAATCCAGACTTCTCCAGTGTCTGTGCTGTGGTCTACTGAGGGTTAAATCCAGACTTCTCCAGTGTCTGTGCTGTGGTCTACTGAGGGTTAAATCCAGACTTTCTCCAGTGTCTGTGCTGTGGTCTAGCGAGGTTAAATCCAGACTTTCCCTGTGTCTGTGATGTGGTCTACTGAGGGTTAAATCCAGACTTCTCCAGTGTCTGTGCTGTGGTCTAGTGAGGGTTAAATCCAGACTTCTCCAGTGTCTGTGCTGTGGTCTAGCGAGGGTTAAATCCAGACTTCTCCAGTGTCTGTGCTGTGGTCTACTGAGGGTTAAATCCAGACTTTCTCCAGTGTCTGTGCTGTGGTCTAGCGAGGTTAAATCCAGACTTTCCCCAGTGTCTGTGATGTGGTCTACTGAGGTTAAATCCAGACTTCTCCAGTGTCTGTGCTGTGGTCTAGTGAGGGTTAAATCCAGACTTCTCCAGTGTCTGTGCTGTGTTCTAGTGAGGGTTAAATCCAGACTTTCTCCAGTGTCTGTGCTGTGGTCTAACGAGGGTTAAATCCAGACTTTCTCCAGTGTCTGTGCTGTGGTCTAGCGAGGGTTAAATCCAGACTTCTCCAGTGTCTGTGCTGTGGTCTAGTGAGGGTTAAATCCAGACTTCTCCAGTGTCTGTGCTGTGGTCTAGTGAGGGTTAAATCCAGACTTTCTCCAGTGTCTGTGCTGTGTTCTAGCGAGGGTTAAATCCAGACTTTCTCCAGTGTCTGTGCTGTGTTCTAGCGAGGGTTAAATCCAGACTTTCTCCAGTGTCTGTGCTGTGGTCTAGTGAGGTTAAATCCAGACTTTCTCTAGTGTCTGTGCTGTGTTCTAGTGAGGTTAAATCCAGACTTTCTCCAGTGTCTGTGCTGTGGTCTAGTGAGGTTAAGTCCAGACCAAACCAGTGTATGCTGTAGCGTAACTACAGCCTCAAGCTCATTAAATAGCAGACGATTTCTAAAAATCGCAAATGAAATGAAATAAATATGCCTGTTCTCAAGCTTATCCTTTTCTTAACAATCCTGTCGTCTCAGATTTTCAAAATATGCTTTAGAACCAGAAAATCACTAATTTGTGTAAGAGTGGTGATAGCTAGCTTAGCATTAGCGTTAGCATTTCAGCAACATATTCACAAAAACCAGCCAAGGTCAAATAAAATAATTTACCTTTGAAGAACTTCAGATGTTTCAATGAGGAGACTCTCAGTTACATAGCAGATGTCCAGTTTTTCCTGAAAGATTCTTGGTAGGACACATCGTTCCGTTTTGTTACTATGCATTTGGTTAATTCAGTCACCTACAGAACTTTTTCAGAATTAACTCCATAATAGTGAAACATCGTTGTTTGAATCAATCCTGAAGGTGGTTTGTCATATTTCTCTCCATTGAAAGCACCGTCCTTGTAGCCTGGTTTGTTCTGAGATTTGAATGGAAAAATACCGGGACCTGACTTTTGCGCACCGATTGCCACGCAGACACCAGCGGGACACCTGGTAAATGTAGTCCCTTATGGTCAATCTTCCAATGCTGCAAAGACCTTGGGGAAACAAGAGAAAGAGTCCGTTCATTCCTGTCGCATTCACAGCCATATAAGGCAATCATGGAAAACGTAGCCTCAGAAATCCTGTGCATTTCCTGGTTCATACATCTTGGTTTTCCAGATTTGTTCTAAGGGACTCACAGTGTCTTTGCATTTCTGGAAACGTAAGACTGTCTTCTTTCCAAAACTATCAATTCCAAGCATATTCGAGCATCTTTTCGTGGGCTTAAAACAGACTTTCTTTTATCCAAAAATGAAATACTGCCCCTAGAGTCTTAACAGGTTAAATCCAGACTTTCCCAGTGTATGTGCTGTGGTCTAGCGAGGGTTAAATCCAGACTTTCCCCAGTGTATGTGCTGTGGTCTAGCGAGGGTTAAATCCAGACTTTCCCCAGTGTATGTGCTGTGGTCTAGCGAGGTTAAATCCAGACTTTCCCCAGTGTATGTGCTGTGGTCTAGTGAGGTTAAATCCAGACTTTCCCAGTGTATATGCTGTGGTCTAGCGAGGTTAAATCCAGACTTTCTCCAGTGTCTGTGCTGTGGTCTAGCGAGGGTTAAATCCAGACTTTCCCCAGTGTCTGTGCTGTGGTCTACTGAGGGTTAAATCCAGACTTCTCCAGTGTCTGTGCTGTGGTCTAGTGAGGGTTAAATCCAGACTTTCTCCAGTGTCTGTGCTGTGGTCTAGCGAGGTTAAATCCAGACTTCTCCAGTGTCTGTGCTGTGGTCTACTGAGGGTTAAATCCAGACTTCCAGTGTCTGTGCAGTCTACTGAGGTTAAATCCAGACTTTCTCCAGTGTCTGTGCTGGGGTCTAGCGAGGTTAAATCCAGACTTTCCCAGTGTCTGTGCTGTGGTCTAGCGAGGGTTAAATCCAGACTTCTCCAGTGTCTGTGCTGTGGTCTACTGAGGTTAAATCCAGACTTCTCCAGTGTCTGTGCTGTGGTCTACTGAGGTTAAATCCAGACTTTCTCCAGTGTCTGTGCTGTGGTCTACTGAGGGTTAAATCCAGACTTTCCCAGTGTCTGTGATGTGGTCTACTGAGGGTTAAATCCAGACTTTCTCCAGTGTCTGTGCTGTGGTCTACTGAGGTTAAATCCAGACTTTCTCCAGTGTCTGTGCTGGGGTCTAGCGAGGTTAAATCCAGACTTTCCCCAGTGTCTGTGCTGTGGTCTAGCGAGGTTAAATCCAGACTTCTCCAGTGTCTGTGCTGTGGTCTACTGAGGTCCAGACTTTCTCCAGTGTCTGTGCTGTGGTCTAGCGAGGTTAAATCCAGACTTTCCCCAGTGTCTGTGCTGTGGTCTACTGAGGTTAAATCCAGACTTCTCCAGTGTCTGTGCTGTGGTCTAGTGAGGGTTAAATCCAGACTTCTCCAGTGTCTGTGCTGTGGTCTAGCGAGGGTTAAATCCAGACTTCTCCAGTGTCTGTGCTGTGGTCTACTGAGGGTTAAATCCAGACTTCGCCAGTGTCTGTGCTGTGGTCTACTGAGGGTTAAATCCAGACTTTCTCCAGTGTCTGTGCTGGGGTCTAGCGAGGTTAAATCCAGACTTTCCCCAGTGTCTGTGCTGTGGTCTAGCGAGGTTAAATCCAGACTTTCTCCAGTGTCTGTGCTGTGGTCTACTGAGGGTTAAATCCAGACTTCTCCAGTGTCTGTGCTGTGGTCTACTGAGGGTTAAATCCAGACTTTCTCCAGTGTCTGTGCTGTGGTCTAGCGAGGGTTAAATCCAGACTTTCCCCAGTGTCTGTGATGTGGTCTACTGAGGTTAAATCCAGACTTCTCCAGTGTCTGTGCTGTGGTCTAGTGAGGTTAAATCCAGACTTCTCCAGTGTCTGTGCTGTGGTCTAGCGAGGTTTCCAGACTTCTCCAGTGTCTGTGCTGTGGTCTAGTGAGGGTTAAATCCAGACTTCTCCAGTGTCTGTGCTGTGGTCTACTGAGGGTTAAATCCAGACTTTCTCCAGTGTCTGTGCTGTGGTCTAGCGAGGGTTAAATCCAGACTTTCCCCAGTGTCTGTGATGTGGTCTACTGAGGGTTAAATCCAGACTTCTCCAGTGTCTGTGCTGTGGTCTAGTGAGGGTTAAATCCAGACTTCTCCAGTGTCTGTGCTGTGTTCTAGTGAGGGTTAAATCCAGACTTTCTCCAGTGTCTGTGCTGTGGTCTAACGAGGGTTAAATCCAGACTTTCTCCAGTGTCTGTGCTGTGGTCTAGCGAGGGTTAAATCCAGACTTCTCCAGTGTCTGTGCTGTGGTCTAGTGAGGGTTAAATCCAGACTTCTCCAGTGTCTGTGCTGTGGTCTAGTGAGGGTTAAATCCAGACTTTCTCCAGTGTCTGTGCTGTGTTCTAGCGAGGGTTAAATCCAGACTTTCTCCAGTGTCTGTGCTGTGTTCTAGCGAGGGTTAAATCCAGACTTTCCCCAGTGTATATGCTGTGGTCTAGCGAGGGTTAAATCCAGACTTTCTCCAGTGTCTGTGCTGTGGTCTAGCGAGGGTTAAATCCAGACTTTCCCCAGTGTCTGTGATGTGGTCTACTGAGGGTTAAATCCAGACTTTCTCCAGTGTCTGTGCTGTGGTCTAGTGAGGGTTAAATCCAGACTTTCTCCAGTGTCTGTGCTGTGGTCTAGCGAGGGTTAAATCCAGACTTTCTCCAGTGTCTGTGCTGTGGTCTACTGAGGGTTAAATCCAGACTTCTCCAGTGTCTGTGCTGTGGTCTACTGAGGGTTAAATCCAGACTTTCTCCAGTGTCTGTGCTGTGGTCTAGCGAGGTTAAATCCAGACTTTCCCCAGTGTCTGTGCTGTGTCTGTGACTTCTCCAGTGTCTGTGCTGTGGTCTACTGAGGGTTAAATCCAGACTTCTCCAGTGTCTGTGCTGTGGTCTACTGAGGGTTAAATCCAGACTTTCTCCAGTGTCTGTGCTGTGGTCTAGCGAGGGTTAAATCCAGACTTTCCCAGTGTCTGTGATGTGTCTCTGAGGGTTAAATCCAGACTTCTCAGTGTCTGTGCTGTGGTCTACTGAGGGTTAAATCCAGACTTTCTCCAGTGTCTGTGCTGTGGTCTAGTGAGGGTTAAATCCAGACTTTCCCAGTGTCTGTGCTGTGGTCTAGCGAGGGTTAAATCCAGACTTTCTCCAGTGTCTGTGCTGTGGTCTACTGAGGGTTAAATCCAGACTTTCTCCAGTGTCTGTGCTGTGGTCTAGCGAGGTTAAATCCAGACTTTCCCCAGTGTCTGTGCTGTGGTCTACTGAGGGTTAAATCCAGACTTCTCCAGTGTCTGTGCTGTGTCTAGTGAGGTTAAATCCAGACTTCTCCAGTGTCTGTGCTGTGGTCTAGCTGAGGGTTAAATCCAGACTTCTCCAGTGTCTGTGCTGTGGTCTACTGAGGGTTAAATCCAGACTTTCCCCAGTGTCTGTGCTGTGGTCTACTGAGGGTTAAATCCAGACTTTCTCCAGTGTCTGTGCTGGGGTCTAGCTGAGGGTTAAATCCAGACTTTCCCCAGTGTCTGTGCTGTGGTCTAGCGAGGGTTAAATCAGACTTCTCCAGTGTCTGTGCTGTGGTCTACTGAGGGTTAAATCCAGACTTCTCCAGTGTCTGTGCTGTGGTCTACTGAGGGTTAAATCCAGACTTTCTCCAGTGTCTGTGCTGTGGTCTAGCGAGGTTAAATCCAGACTTTCCCAGTGTCTGTGCTGTGGTCTACTGAGGGTTAAATCCAGACTTCTCCAGTGTCTGTGCTGTGGTCTAGTGAGGTTAAATCCAGACTTTCTCCAGTGTCTGTGCTGTGGTCTAGCTGAGGGTTAAATCCAGACTTCTCCAGTGTCTGTGCTGTGGTCTACTGAGGGTTAAATCCAGACTTTCTCCAGTGTCTGTGCTGTGGTCTAGCGAGGGTTAAATCCAGACTTTCCCCAGTGTCTGTGCTGTGGTCTACTGAGGGTTAAATCCAGACTTTCTCCAGTGTCTGTGCTGTGGTCTAGTGAGGGTTAAATCCAGACTTTCTCCAGTGTCTGTGCTGTGGTCTAGTGAGGGTTAAATCCAGACTTTCTCCAGTGTCTGTGCTGTGGTCTAGCGAGGGTTAAATCCAGACTTTCTCCAGTGTCTGTGCTGTGGTCTAGTGAGGTTAAATCCAGACTTCTCCAGTGTCTGTGCTGTGGTCTAGTGAGGGTTAAATCCAGACTTTCAGTGTCTGTGCTGTGGTCTAGCGAGGGTTAAATCCAGACTTTCTCCAGTGTCTGTGCTGTGGTCTACTGAGGGTTAAATCCAGACTTCTCCAGTGTCTGTGCTGTGGTCTACTGAGGGTTAAATCCAGACTTTCTCCAGTGTCTGTGCTGGGGTCTAGCGAGGGTTAAATCCAGACTTTCCCCAGTGTCTGTGCTGTGGTCTAGCGAGGGTTAAATCCAGACTTTCCAGTGTCTGTGCTGTGGTCTACTGAGGTTAAATCCAGACTTTCTCCAGTGTCTGTGCTGTGGTCTACTGAGGGTTAAATCCAGACTTTCTCCAGTGTCTGTGCTGTGGTCTAGCGAGGGTTAAATCCAGACTTTCCCAGTGTCTGTGCTGTGGTCTACTGAGGGTTAAATCCAGACTTCTCCAGTGTCTGTGCTGTGGTCTAGTGAGGGTTAAATCCAGACTTCTCCAGTGTCTGTGCTGTGGTCTACTGAGGTTAAATCCAGACTTCTCCAGTGTCTGTGCTGTGGTCTACTGAGGGTTAAATCCAGACTTTCTCCAGTGTCTGTGCTGTGGTCTAGCGAGGTTAAATCCAGACTTTCCCCAGTGTCTGTGCTGTGGTCTACTGAGGGTTAAATCCAGACTTTCTCCAGTGTCTGTGCTGTGGTCTAGTGAGGGTTAAATCCAGACTTCTCCAGTGTCTGTGCTGTGGTCTAGTGAGGGTTAAATCCAGACTTTCTCCAGTGTCTGTGCTGTGGTCTAGCGAGGTTAAATCCAGACTTTCTCCAGTGTCTGTGCTGTGGTCTAGCGAGGTTAAATCCAGACTTTCTCCAGTGTCTGTGCTGTGGTCTAGTGAGGTTAAATCCAGACTTTCTCCAGTGTCTGTGCTGTGGTCTAGTGAGGGTTAAATCCAGACTTTCTCCAGTGTCTGTGCTGTGGTCTAGCGAGGTTAAATCCAGACTTTCTCCAGTGTCTGTGCTGTGGTCTAGCGAGGGTTAAATCCAGACTTTCTCCAGTGTCTGTGCTGTGGTCTAGTGAGGGTTAAATCCAGACTTTCTCCAGTGTCTGTGCTGTGGTCTAGCGAGGTTAAATCCAGACTTTCCCCAGTGTCTGTGCTGTGGTCTACTGAGGTTAAATCCAGACTTTCTCCAGTGTCTGTGCTGTGGTCTAGTGAGGGTTAAATCCAGACTTCTCCAGTGTCTGTGCTGTGGTCTAGCTGAGGGTTAAATCCAGACTTTCTCCAGTGTCTGTGCTGTGGTCTACTGAGGGTTAAATCCAGACTTCGCCAGTGTCTGTGCTGTGGTCTACTGAGGGTTAAATCCAGACTTTCTCCAGTGTCTGTGCTGTGGTCTACTGAGGTTAAATCCAGACTTTCCCCAGTGTCTGTGCTGTGGTCTAGCGAGGTTAAATCCAGACTTCTCCAGTGTCTGTGCTGTGGTCTACTGAGGTTAAATCCAGACTTCTCCAGTGTCTGTGCTGTGGTCTACTGAGGGTTAAATCCAGACTTTCTCCAGTGTCTGTGCTGTGGTCTAGCGAGGGTTAAATCCAGACTTTCCCCAGTGTCTGTGATGTGGTCTACTGAGGGTTAAATCCAGACTTCTCCAGTGTCTGTGCTGTGGTCTACTGAGGGTTAAATCCAGACTTTCTCCAGTGTCTGTGCTGGGGTCTAGCGAGGGTTAAATCCAGACTTTCCCCAGTGTCTGTGCTGTGGTCTAGCGAGGGTTAAATCCAGACTTCTCCAGTGTCTGTGCTGTGGTCTACTGAGGGTTAAATCCAGACTTTCTCCAGTGTCTGTGCTGTGGTCTAGCGAGGGTTAAATCCAGACTTTCCCCAGTGTCTGTGATGTGGTCTACTGAGGGTTAAATCCAGACTTCTCCAGTGTCTGTGCTGTGGTCTAGTGAGGGTTAAATCCAGACTTCTCCAGTGTCTGTGCTGTGGTCTAGCGAGGGTTAAATCCAGACTTCTCCAGTGTCTGTGCTGTGGTCTACTGAGGGTTAAATCCAGACTTCGCCAGTGTCTGTGCTGTGGTCTACTGAGGGTTAAATCCAGACTTTCTCCAGTGTCTGTGCTGGGGTCTAGCGAGGGTTAAATCCAGACTTTCCCCAGTGTCTGTGCTGTGGTCTAGCGAGGGTTAAATCCAGACTTCTCCAGTGTCTGTGCTGTGGTCTACTGAGGGTTAAATCCAGACTTCTCCAGTGTCTGTGCTGTGGTCTACTGAGGGTTAAATCCAGACTTTCTCCAGTGTCTGTGCTGTGGTCTAGCGAGGTTAAATCCAGACTTTCCCCAGTGTCTGTGATGTGGTCTACTGAGGGTTAAATCCAGACTTCTCCAGTGTCTGTGCTGTGGTCTAGTGAGGGTTAAATCCAGACTTCTCCAGTGTCTGTGCTGTGGTCTAGCGAGGGTTAAATCCAGACTTCTCCAGTGTCTGTGCTGTGGTCTACTGAGGGTTAAATCCAGACTTTCTCCAGTGTCTGTGCTGTGGTCTAGCGAGGGTTAAATCCAGACTTTCCCCAGTGTCTGTGCTGTGGTCTACTGAGGGTTAAATCCAGACTTCTCCAGTGTCTGTGCTGTGGTCTAGTGAGGGTTAAATCCAGACTTTCTCCAGTGTCTGTGCTGTGTTCTAGTGAGGGTTAAATCCAGACTTTCTCCAGTGTCTGTGCTGTGGTCTAACGAGGGTTAAATCCAGACTTTCTCCAGTGTCTGTGCTGTGGTCTAGCGAGGGTTAAATCCAGACTTCTCCAGTGTCTGTGCTGTGGTCTAGTGAGGGTTAAATCCAGACTTCTCCAGTGTCTGTGCTGTGGTCTAGTGAGGGTTAAATCCAGACTTTCTCCAGTGTCTGTGCTGTGTTCTAGCGAGGGTTAAATCCAGACTTTCTCCAGTGTCTGTGCTGTGTTCTAGCGAGGGTTAAATCCAGACTTTCTCCAGTGTCTGTGCTGTGGTCTAGTGAGGGTTAAATCCAGACTTTCTCTAGTGTCTGTGCTGTGTTCTAGTGAGGGTTAAATCCAGACTTTCTCCAGTGTCTGTGCTGTGGTCTAGTGAGGGTTAACCTCATAGTCCGACCAAAGACTTTCAGCCTCAAGCTCATTAGCATAACGCAACGTTGATTTCTAAAAATGCAAATGAAATGAAATAAATATGCCTGTTCTCAAGCTTATCCTTTTCTTAACAATCCTGTCGTCTCAGATTTTCAAAATATGCTTTAGAACCAGAGAAAATCACTAATTTGTGTAAGAGTGGTGATAGCTAGCTTAGCATTAGCGTTAGCCACGCAACATATTCACAAAAACCAGCCAAGGAATCAAATAAAATAATTTACCTTTGAAGAACTGTCAGATGTTTCAATGAGGAGACTCTCAGTTACATAGCAGATGTCCAGTTTTTCCTGAAAGATTCTTGTGTAGGACACATGTTTGTTACTATGCATTTGGCTACCGAAACTAACCGAAAATTCAGTCACCTACATGTCGAACTTTTTTCAGAATTAACTCCATAATATCGACTGAAACATGGAAAACGTTGTTTGAATCAATCCTGAAGGTGGTTTGTCATATTTCTCTCCATTGAAAGCACCGTCCTTGTAGCCTGGTTTGTTCTGAGATTTGAATGGAAAAATACCGGGACCTGACTTTTGCGCACCGATTGCCACGCAGACACCAAGCGGGACACCTGGTAAATGTAGTCCCTTATGGTCAATCTTCCAATGCTGCAAAGACCTTGGGGAAACAAGAGAAAGAGTCCGTTCATTCCTGTCGCATTCACAGCCATATAAGGCAATCATGGAAAACGTAGCCTCAGAAATCCTGTGCATTTCCTGGTCGGTCATACATCTTGGTTTTGCCCGAAGCATTTGTTCTAAGGGACTCACAGTGAAAATCTTTGCATTTCTGGAAACGTAAGACTGTCTTCTTTCCAAAACTATCAATTCCAAGCATATTCGAGCATCTTTTCGTGACAAAATATTGCGCTTAAAACGGGCACGTCTTTTTATCCAAAAATGAAATACTGCCCCTAGAGTCTTAACAGGTTAAATCCAGACTTTCCCCAGTGTATGTGCTGTGGTCTAGCGAGGGTTAAATCCAGACTTTCCCCAGTGTATGTGCTGTGGTCTAGCGAGGGTTAAATCCAGACTTTCCCCAGTGTATGTGCTGTGGTCTAGCGAGGGTTAAATCCAGACTTTCCCCAGTGTATGTGCTGTGGTCTAGTGAGGGTTAAATCCAGACTTTCCCAGTGTATGTGCTGTGGTCTAGCGAGGGTTAAATCCAGACTTCTCCAGTGTCTGTGCTGTGGTCTACTGAGGGTTAAATCCAGACTTTCTCCAGTGTCTGTGCTGTGGTCTAGCGAGGGTTAAATCCAGACTTCTCCAGTGTCTGTGCTGTGGTCTAGTGAGGGTTAAATCCAGACTTTCTCCAGTGTCTGTGCTGTGGTCTAGCGAGGGTTAAATCCAGACTTTCTCTAGTGTCTGTGCTGTGGTCTAGTGAGGGTTAAATCCAGACTTTCTCCAGTGTCTGTGCTGTGGTCTAGTGAGGGTCCAGACTTCTCCAGTGTCTGTGCTGTGTTCTAGTGAGGGTTAAATCCAGACTTTCTCCAGTGTCTGTGCTGTGGTCTAGCGAGGGTTAAATCCAGACTTTCTCCAGTGTCTGTGCTGTGGTCTAGTGAGGGTTAAATCCAGACTTTCTCCAGTGTCTGTGCTGTGGTCTAGTGAGGTTAAATCCAGACTTCTCCAGTGTCTGTGCTGTGGTCTACTGAGGGTTAAATCCAGACTTTCTCCAGTGTCTGTGCTGTGGTCTACTGAGGGTTAAATCCAGACTTTCTCCAGTGTCTGTGCTGTGGTCTAGCGAGGGTTAAATCCAGACTTTCCCCAGTGTCTGTGCTGTGGTCTACTGAGGGTTAAATCCAGACTTTCTCCAGTGTCTGTGCTGTGGTCTACTGAGGGTTAAATCCAGACTTTCCCCAGTGTCTGTGCTGTGGTCTACTGAGGGTTAAATCCAGACTTTCCCCAGTGTATGTGCTGTGGTCTAGCGAGGGTTAAATCCAGACTTCTCCAGTGTCTGTGCTGTGGTCTACTGAGGGTTAAATCCAGACTTTCTCCAGTGTCTGTGCTGTGGTCTAGCGAGGGTTAAATCCAGACTTTCTCCAGTGTCTGTGCTGTGGTCTACTGAGGGTTAAATCCAGACTTCTCCAGTGTCTGTGCTGTGGTCTAGTGAGGGTTAAATCCAGACTTCTCCAGTGTCTGTGCTGTGGTCTAGCTGAGGGTTAAATCCAGACTTCTCCAGTGTCTGTGCTGTGGTCTACTGAGGGTTAAATCCAGACTTTCTCCAGTGTCTGTGCTGTGGTCTACTGAGGGTTAAATCCAGACTTTCTCCAGTGTCTGTGCTGTGGTCTAGCGAGGTTAAATCCAGACTTTCCCCAGTGTCTGTGCTGTGGTCTAGCGAGGTTAAATCCAGACTTTCTCCAGTGTCTGTGCTGTGGTCTACTGAGGGTTAAATCCAGACTTTCTCCAGTGTCTGTGCTGTGGTCTACTGAGGTTAAATCCAGACTTTCTCCAGTGTCTGTGCTGTGGTCTAGTGAGGGTTAAATCCAGACTTTCCCCAGTGTCTGTGATGTGGTCTACTGAGGGTCCAGACTTCTGTGTCTGTGCTGTGGTCTAGTGAGGGTTAAATCCAGACTTCTCCAGTGTCTGTGCTGTGGTCTAGTGAGGGTTAAATCCAGACTTCTCCAGTGTCTGTGCTGTGGTCTACTGAGGGTTAAATCCAGACTTTCTCCAGTGTCTGTGCTGTGGTCTACTGAGGTTAAATCCAGACTTTCCCCAGTGTCATGTGGTCTCTGAGGGTTAAATCCAGACTTCTCCAGTGTCTGTGCTGTGGTCTAGTGAGGGTTAAATCCAGACTTCTCCAGTGTCTGTGCTGTGTCTAGTGAGGTTAAATCCAGACTTTCTCCAGTGTCTGTGCTGTGGTCTACGAGGGTTAAATCCAGACTTTCTCCAGTGTCTGTGCTGTGGTCTAGCGAGGTTAAATCCAGACTTCTCCAGTGTCTGTGCTGTGGTCTAGTGAGGGTTAAATCCAGACTTCTCCAGTGTCTGTGCTGTGGTCTAGTGAGGGTTAAATCCAGACTTTCTCCAGTGTCTGTGCTGTGTTCTAGCGAGGGTTAAATCCAGACTTTCTCCAGTGTCTGTGCTGTGTTCTAGCGAGGGTTAAATCCAGACTTTCTCCAGTGTCTGTGCTGTGGTCTAGTGAGGGTTAAATCCAGACTTTCTCCAGTGTCTGTGCTGTGTTCTAGTGAGGGTTAAATCCAGACTTTCTCCAGTGTCTGTGCTGTGGTCTAGTGAGGGTTAAATCCAGACTTTCTACAGTCAAGTCTGTGCTGTGGATTTCTCACAAATGAAATGAAATAAATATGCCTGTTCTCAAGCTTATCCTTTTCTTAACAATCTCAGACTTTAGAACCAGAGAAAATCACTAATTTGTGTAAGAGTGTCTAGCTTAGCATTGTTAGCATTTCATATTCACAAAAACCAGCCAAGGTTGAAGAACTTCAGATGTTTCAATGAGGAGACTCTCAGTTACATAGCAGATGTCCAGTTTTTCCTGAAAGATTCTTGTGTAGGACACATCGTTCCGTTTTGTTACTATGCATTTGGTACCGAAACTAACCGAAGGTTCAGTCACCTACAGACTTTTTTCAGAATTAACTCCATAATATGTGAAACATGGAAAACGTTGTTTGAATCAATCCTGAAGGTGGTTTGTCATATTTCTCTCCATTAGTCCTTGTAGCCTGGTTTGTTCTGAGATTTGAATGGAAAAATACCGGGACCTGACTTTCACCGATTGCCACGCAGACACCAGACACCTGTAAATGTGCTTATGGTCAATCTTCCAATGCTGCAAAGGTTGGGAAACAAGAGAAAAGTCCAGACTTTCACAGCCATATGTCTGTGCTGTGGTCTACATCTTGGAGGAAGCATTTGTTTAAGGGATCACAGAAAATCTTTGCATTTCTGGAAACGTAAGACTGTCTTCTTTCCAAAACTATCAATTCCAAGCATGCTGTGCATCTTTTCGTGACAAAAGGTTAAAACAGACTTTTTTCCAAAAATGTACTGTGCTGTGGTCTTAACAGGTTAAATCCAGACTTTCCCCAGTGTATGTGCTGTGGTCTAGCGAGGGTTAAATCCAGACTTTCCCAGTGTATGTGCTGTGGTCTAGCGAGGTTAAATCCAGACTTTCCCCAGTGTATGTGCTGTGGTCTAGCGAGGGTTAAATCCAGACTTTCCCAGTGTATGTGCTGTGGTCTAGTGAGGGTCCAGACTTTCCCAGTGTATGTGCTGTGGTCTAGCGAGGGTTAAATCCAGACTTCTCCAGTGTCTGTGCTGTGGTCTACTGAGGGTTAAATCCAGACTTTCTCCAGTGTCTGTGCTGTGGTCTAGCGAGGGTTAAATCCAGACTTTCTCTAGTGTCTGTGCTGTGGTCTAGTGAGGGTTAAATCCAGACTTTCTCCAGTGTCTGTGCTGTGGTCTAGCGAGGGTTAAATCCAGACTTTCTCCAGTGTCTGTGCTGTGGTCTAGTCTCCAGACTTTCTCCAGTGTCTGTGCTGTGGAGGGTTAAATCCAGACTTTCTCCAGTGTCTGTGCTGTGTTCTAGTAAGGGTTAAATCCAGACTTTCTCCAGTGTCTGTGCTGTGGTCTAGCGAGGGTTAAATCCAGACTTCTCCAGAGTCTGTGCTGTGGTCTAGTGAGGGTTAAATCCAGACTTCTCCAGTGTCTGTGCTGTGGTCTAGTGAGGGTTAAATCCAGACTTTCCAGTGTCTGTGCTGGGGTGAGGGTTAAATCCAGACTTCGCCAGTGTCTGTGCTGTGGTCTACTGAGGGTTAAATCCAGACTTTCTCCAGTGTCTGTGCTGGGGTCTAGCGAGGGTTAAATCCAGACTTTCCCCAGTGTCTGTGCTGTGGTCTAGCGAGGGTTAAATCCAGACTTCTCCAGTGTCTGTGCTGTGGTCTACTGAGGGTTAAATCCAGACTTTCTCCAGTGTCTGTGCTGTGGTCTAGCGAGGGTTAAATCCAGACTTTCCCCAGTGTCTGTGATGTGGTCTACTGAGGGTTAAATCCAGACTTCTCCAGTGTCTGTGCTGTGGTCTAGTGAGGGTTAAATCCAGACTTCTCCAGTGTCTGTGCTGTGGTCTAGCGAGGGTTAAATCCAGACTTCTCCAGTGTCTGTGCTGTGGTCTACTGAGGGTTAAATCCAGACTTTCTCCAGTGTCTGTGCTGTGGTCTAGCGAGGGTTAAATCCAGACTTTCCCAGTGTCTGTGATGTGGTCTACTGAGGGTTAAATCCAGACTTCTCCAGTGTCTGTGCTGTGGTCTAGTGAGGGTTAAATCCAGACTTCTCCAGTGTCTGTGCTGTGTTCTAGTGAGGGTTAAATCCAGACTTTCTCCAGTGTCTGTGCTGTGGTCTAACGAGGGTTAAATCCAGACTTTCTCCAGTGTCTGTGCTGTGGTCTAGCGAGGGTTAAATCCAGACTTCTCCAGTGTCTGTGCTGTGGTCTAGTGAGGGTTAAATCCAGACTTCTCCAGTGTCTGTGCTGTGGTCTAGTGAGGGTTAAATCCAGACTTTCTCCAGTGTCTGTGCTGTGTTCTAGCGAGGGTTAAATCCAGACTTTCTCCAGTGTCTGTGCTGTGTTCTAGCGAGGGTTAAATCCAGACTTTCTCCAGTGTCTGTGCTGTGGTCTAGTGAGGGTTAAATCCAGACTTTCTCTAGTGTCTGTGCTGTGTTCTAGTGAGGGTTAAATCCAGACTTTCTCCAGTGTCTGTGCTGTGGTCTAGTGAGGGTTAAAAGTCCGACCAAACGTATTCTCCAGCCTGTCTGTGCTGTTGGATTTCTAGCAAATGAAATGAAATAAATATGCCTGTTCTCAAGCTTATCCTTTTCTTAACAATCCTGTGTCTCAGATTTTCAAAATATGCTTTAGAACCAGAGAAAATCACTAATTTGTGTAGAGTGGTGATAGCCAGAGCGTTCATTTCCAGTGAATCAAATAAAATAATTTACCTTTGAAGAACTTCAGATGCTGAGGAGACTCTCAGTTACATAGCAGATGGTTTTTTGAAAGATTCTTGTGTAGGACACATCGTTCCGTTTGTTACTATGCATTTCTACCCAGTGTCTGTGAACTTTTTGAATTAACTCCATAATATCGACTGAAACATGGAAAACGTTGTTTGAAAATCCTGAAGGTGGTTTGATTTCTCTCCATTGAAAGCACCGTCCTTGTCTGGTTTGTTCTGAGATTTGAATGGAAAAATACCGGGACCTGACACCGATTGCCACGCAGACACCAAGCGGACACCTGGTAAATGTAGTCCCTTATGGTCAATCTTCCAATGCTGACCTTGGGAAACAAGAGAAAGAGTCTACGAGGCCATTAAATCCAGCCTCAGAAACTTCATTTCCAGTGTCTGGTTTTGCATTTGTTGGGACTCACAGTGAAAATCTTTGGTTAAACTGTCTTCTTTCCAAAACTATCTCCAAGTGAGCATCTTTTGTGACAAAATATTGTGGACACGTCTTTTTATCAAAAATGAAATACTGCCCTAGAGAGGTTAAATCCAGACTTTCTCCAGTGTCTGTGCTGTGGTCTAGCGAGGGTTAAATCCAGACTTTCCCCAGTGTATGTGCTGTGGTCTAGCGAGGGTTAAATCCAGACTTTCCCCAGTGTATGTGCTGTGGTCTAGCGAGGGTTAAATCCAGACTTTCCCCAGTGTATGTGCTGTGGTCTAGCGAGGGTTAAATCCAGACTTTCCCCAGTGTATGTGCTGTGGTCTAGCGAGGGTTAAATCCAGACTTTCCCCAGTGTATGTGCTGTGGTCTAGTGAGGGTTAAATCCAGACTTTCCCCAGTGTATGTGCTGTGGTCTAGCGAGGGTTAAATCCAGACTTCTCCAGTGTCTGTGCTGTGGTCTACTGAGGGTTAAATCCAGACTTTCTCCAGTGTCTGTGCTGTGGTCTAGCGAGGGTTAAATCCAGACTTTCCCCAGTGTCTGTGCTGTGGTCTACTGAGGGTTAAATCCAGACTTCTCCAGTGTCTGTGCTGGGGTCTACTGAGGGTTAAATCCAGACTTCTCCAGTGTCTGTGCTGTGGTCTACTGAGGGTTAAATCCAGACTTCTCCAGTGTCTGTGCTGGGGTCTAGCGAGGGATAAATCCAGACTTTCCCCAGTGTCTGTGCTGTGGTCTAGTGAGGTTAAATCCAGACTTCTCCAGTGTCTGTGCTGTGGTCTAGTGAGGGTTAAATCCAGACTTTCTCCAGTGTCTGTCTGTGGTCTGCTCCAGACTTTCCCCAGTGTCTGTGATGTGGTCTACTGAGGGTTAAATCCAGACTTCTCCAGTGTCTGTGCTGTGGTCTAGTGAGGGTTAAATCCAGACTTCTCCAGTGTCTGTGCTGTGGTCTAGCGAGGGTTAAATCCAGACTTTCTCCAGTGTCTGTGCTGTGGTCTACTGAGGGTTAAATCCAGACTTTCTCCAGTGTCTGTGCTGTGGTCTAGCGAGGGTTAAATCCAGACTTTCCCCAGTGTCTGTGATGTGGTCTACTGAGGGTTAAATCCAGACTTCTCCAGTGTCTGTGCTGTGGTCTAGTGAGGGTTAAATCCAGACTTCTCCAGTGTCTGTGCTGTGTTCTAGTGAGGGTTAAATCCAGACTTTCTCCAGTGTCTGTGCTGTGGTCTAACGAGGGTTAAATCCAGACTTTCTCCAGTGTCTGTGCTGTGGTCTAGCGAGGGTTAAATCCAGACTTCTCCAGTGTCTGTGCTGTGGTCTAGTGAGGGTTAAATCCAGACTTCTCCAGTGTCTGTGCTGTGGTCTAGTGAGGGTTAAATCCAGACTTTCTCCAGTGTCTGTGCTGTGTTCTAGCGAGGGTTAAATCCAGACTTTCTCCAGTGTCTGTGCTGTGGTCTAGTGAGGGTTAAATCCAGACTTTCTCTAGTGTCTGTGCTGTGTTCTAGTGAGGGTTAAATCCAGACTTTCTCCAGTGTCTGTGCTGTGGTCTAGTGAGGGTTAAAGTCCGACCAAACTTCTCTACAGTGTCTGTGCTGTGGATTTCTAAAAACAAATGAAATGAAATAAATATGCCTGTTCTAAATCCTTTTCTTAACAATCCTTCGTCTCAGATTTTCAAAATATGCTTTAGAACCAGAGAAAATCACTAATTTGTGTAAGAGTGGTGATAGCTAGCTTAGCATTAGCGTTAGGTTAAATTCACAAAAACCAGACTTTCTTTGAAGAACCAGTGTCAATGTGTTACTGATGTCCAGTTTTTCCTGAAAGATTCTTGTGTAGGACACATCGTTCCGTTTTGGCATTTTAAACTAACCAGACTTTCACCTACAGTGTCAGAATTGTGCTAATGTCTGAAACATGGAAAGCGTTGGTTAAGGTGGTTTGTCAGACTTTCTCCTTGTAGCCTGGTTTGTTCTGAGATTTGCTGGAAAAATACCGGGACCTCTTTTGCGCACCGATTGCCATCCAGACACCAAGCGGGACACCTGGTAAATGTAGTCCCTTATGGTCAATCTTCCAATGCTGCAAAGACCTTGGGAAACAAGAGAAAGAGTCCGTTCAATCACAGCCATATTCTCTAGTGTCTGTGCTGTGGTCATACATCTTGGTTTTAGCATTTGAGGGACTTGAAAAATTTCTGGAAACGTAAGACTTTCCAAAACTATCAGTGTCTGTGCTGTGGTCAAAAATGAAATACTGCCCCTAGAGTCTTAACAGGTTAAATCCAGACTTTCCCCAGTGTATGTGCTGTGGTCTAGCGAGGGTTAAATCCAGACTTTCCCCAGTGTATGTGCTGTGGTCTAGCGAGGGTTAAATCCAGACTTTCCCCAGTGTATGTGCTGTGGTCTAGCGAGGGTTAAATCCAGACTTTCCCCAGTGTATGTGCTGTGGTCTAGTGAGGGTTAAATCCAGACTTTCCCCAGTGTATATGCTGTGGTCTAGCGAGGGTTAAATCCAGACTTCTCCAGTGTCTGTGCTGTGGTCTACTGAGGGTTAAATCCAGACTTTCTCCAGTGTCTGTGCTGTGGTCTAGCGAGGGTTAAATCCAGACTTTCTCTAGTGTCTGTGCTGTGGTCTACTGAGGGTTAAATCCAGACTTTCTCCAGTGTCTGTGCTGTGGTCTAGCGAGGGTTAAATCCAGACTTTCCCCAGTGTTTGTGCTGTGGTCTAGTGAGGGTTAAATCCAGACTTTCCCCAGTGTATGTGCTGTGGTCTAGTGAGGGTTAAATCCAGACTTTCTCTAGTGTCTGTGCTGTAGTCTAGCGAGGGTTAAATCCAGACTTTCTCTAGTGTCTGTGCTGTGGTCTACTGAGGGTTAAATCCAGACTTTCTCTAGTGTCTGTGCTGTGGTCTAGCGAGGGTTAAATCCAGACTTTCCCCAGTGTCTGTGATGTGGTCTACTGAGGGTTAAATCCAGACTTCTCCAGTGTCTGTGCTGTGGTCTAGCGAGGGTTAAATCCAGACTTTCCCCAGTGTCTGTGATGTGGTCTACTGAGGGTTAAATCCAGACTTTCTCTAGTGTCTGTGCTGTGGTCTAGCGAGGGTTAAATCCAGACTTTCCCCAGTGTCTGTGATGTGGTCTACTGAGGGTTAAATCCAGACTTCTCCAGTGTCTGTGCTGGGGTCTAGCGAGGGTTAAATCCAGACTTCTCCAGTGTCTGTGCTGTGGTCTACTGAGGGTTAAATCCAGACTTCTCCAGTGTCTGTGCTGTGGTCTAGCGAGGGTTAAATCCAGACTTCTCCAGTGTCTGTGATGTGGTCTACTGAGGGTTAAATCCAGACTTCTCCAGTATCTGTGCTGGGGTCTAGCGAGGGTTAAATCCAGACTTCTCCAGTGTCTGTGCTGTGGTCTACTGAGGGTTAAATCCAGACTTCTCCAGTGTCTGTGCTGTGGTCTAGCGAGGTTAAATCCAGACTTCTCCAGTGTCTGTGATGTGGTCTACTGAGGGTTAAATCCAGACTTCTCCAGTATCTGTGCTGGGGTCTAGCGAGGGTTAAATCCAGACTTCTCCAGTGTCTGTGCTGTGGTCTACTGAGGGTTAAATCCAGACTTCTCCAGTGTCTGTGCTGTGGTCTAGCGAGGGTTAAATCCAGACTTCTCCAGTGTCTGTGATGTGGTCTACTGAGGGTTAAATCCAGACTTCTCCAGTGTCTGTGCTGGGGTCTAGCGAGGGTTAAATCCAGACTTCTCCAGTGTCTGTGCTGTGGTCTAGTGAGGGTTAAATCCAGACTCTCCAGTGTCTGTGCTGTGGTCTACTGAGGGTTAAATCCAGACTTTCCCCAGTGTCTGTGCTGTGGTCTACTGAGGGTTAAATCCAGACTTTCTCCAGTGTCTGTGCTGTGGTCTACTGAGGGTTAAATCCAGGCTTTCTCCAGTGTCTGTGCTGGGGTCTAGCGAGGGTTAAATCCAGACTTCTCCAGTGTCTGTGATGTGGTCTACTGAGGGTTAAATCCAGACTTCTCCAGTGTCTGTGCTGGGGTCTAGCGAGGGTTAAATCCAGACTTCTCCAGTGTCTGTGCTGTGGTCTAGTGAGGGTTAAATCCAGACTCTCCAGTGTCTGTGCTGTGGTCTACTGAGGGTTAAATCCAGACTTTCTCCAGTGTCTGTGCTGTGGTCTACTGAGGGTTAAATCCAGACTTCTCCAGTGTCTGTGCTGTGGTCTAGTGAGGGTTAAATCCAGACTTTCTCCAGTGTCTGTGCTGTGTTCTAGCGAGGGTTAAATCCAGACTTTCTCCAGTGTCTGTGCTGTGGTCTAGTGAGGGTTAAATCCAGACTTTCCCCAGTGTATGTGCTGTGGTCTAGCGAGGGTTAAATCCAGACTTTCCCCAGTGTATGTGCTGTGGTCTAGCGAGGGTTAAATCCAGACTTTCCCCAGTGTATGTGCTGTGGTCTAGCGAGGGTTAAATCCAGACTTTCCCCAGTGTATGTGCTGTGGTCTAGTGAGGGTTAAATCCAGACTTTCCCCAGTGTATGTGCTGTGGTCTAGCGAGGGTTAAATCCAGACTTCTCCAGTGTCTGTGCTGTGGTCTAGCGAGGGTTAAATCCAGACTTTCCCCAGTGTATGTGCTGTGGTCTAGCGAGGGTTAAATCCAGACTTTCCCCAGTGTATGTGCTGTGGTCTAGTGAGGGTTAAATCCAGACTTTCCCCAGTGTATGTGCTGTGGTCTAGCGACGGTTAAATCCAGACTTCTCCAGTGTCTGTGCTGTGGTCTACTGAGGGTTAAATCCAGACTTTCTCCAGTGTCTGTGCTGTGGTCTAGCGAGGGTTAAATCCAGACTTCTCCAGTGTCTGTGCTGTGGTCTAGTGAGGGTTAAATCCAGACTTCTCCAGTGTCTGTGCTGTGGTCTAGCGAGGGTTAAATCCAGACTTCTCCAGTGTCTGTGCTGTGGTCTAGTGAGGGTTAAATCCAGACTTCTCCAGTGTCTGTGCTGTGGTCTAGTGAGGGTTAAATCCAGACTTTCTCCAGTGTCTGTGCTGTGTTCTAGCGAGGGTTAAATCCAGACTTTCTCCAGTGTCTGTGCTGTGTTCTAGCGAGGGTTAAATCCAGACTTTCTCCAGTGTCTGTGCTGTGGTCTAGTGAGGGTTAAATCCAGACTTTCTCTAGTGTCTGTGCTGTGTTCTAGTGAGGGTTAAATCCAGACTTTCTCCAGTGTCTGTGCTGTGGTCTAGTGAGGGTTAAATCCAGACTTTCCCCAGTGTATGTGCTGTGGTCTAGCGAGGGTTAAATCCAGACTTCTCCAGTGTCTGTGCTGGGGTCTAGCGAGGGTTAAATCCAGACTTCTCCAGTGTCTGTGCTGTGGTCTAGTGAGGGTTAAATCCAGACTCTCCAGTGTCTGTGCTGTGGTCTACTGAGGGTTAAATCCAGACTTTCTCCAGTGTCTGTGCTGTGGTCTACTGAGGGTTAAATCCAGACTTCTCCAGTGTCTGGGCTGTGGTCTAGTGAGGGTTAAATCCAGACTTTCTCCAGTGTCTGTGCTGTGTTCTAGCGAGGGTTAAATCCAGACTTTCTCCAGTGTCTGTGCTGTGGTCTACTGAGGGTTAAATCCAGACTTTCTCCAGTGTCTGTGCTGTGGTCTACTGAGGGTTAAATCCAGGCTTTCTCCAGTGTCTGTGCTGGGGTCTAGCGAGGGTTAAATCCAGACTTTCTCCAGTGTCTGTGCTGTGGTCTACTGAGGGTTAAATCCAGGCTTTCTCCAGTGTCTGTGCTGGGGTCTAGCGAGGGTTAAATCCAGACTTCTCCAGTGTCTGTGATGTGGTCTACTGAGGGTTAAATCCAGACTTCTCCAGTGTCTGTGCTGGGGTCTAGCGAGGGTTAAATCCAGACTTCTCCAGTGTCTGTGCTGTGGTCTAGTGAGGGTTAAATCCAGACTCTCCAGTGTCTGTGCTGTGGTCTACTGAGGGTTAAATCCAGACTTTCTCCAGTGTCTGTGCTGTGGTCTACTGAGGGTTAAATCCAGACTTCTCCAGTGTCTGGGCTGTGGTCTAGTGAGGGTTAAATCCAGACTTTCTCCAGTGTCTGTGCTGTGTTCTAGCGAGGGTTAAATCCAGACTTTCTCCAGTGTCTGTGCTGTGGTCTAGTGAGGGTTAAATCCAGACTTTCCCCAGTGTATGTGCTGTGGTCTAGCGAGGGTTAAATCCAGACTTTCCCCAGTGTATGTGCTGTGGTCTAGCGAGGGTTAAATCCAGACTTTCCCCAGTGTATGTGCTGTGGTCTAGCGAGGGTTAAATCCAGACTTTCCCCAGTGTATGTGCTGTGGTCTAGTGAGGGTTAAATCCAGACTTTCCCCAGTGTATGTGCTGTGGTCTAGCGAGGGTTAAATCCAGACTTCTCCAGTGTCTGTGCTGTGGTCTAGCGAGGGTTAAATCCAGACTTTCCCCAGTGTATGTGCTGTGGTCTAGCGAGGGTTAAATCCAGACTTTCCCCAGTGTATGTGCTGTGGTCTAGTGAGGGTTAAATCCAGACTTTCCCCAGTGTATGTGCTGTGGTCTAGCGAGGGTTAAATCCAGACTTCTCCAGTGTCTGTGCTGTGGTCTACTGAGGGTTAAATCCAGACTTTCTCCAGTGTCTGTGCTGTGGTCTAGCGAGGGTTAAATCCAGACTTCTCCAGTGTCTGTGCTGTGGTCTAGTGAGGGTTAAATCCAGACTTCTCCAGTGTCTGTGCTGTGGTCTAGTGAGGGTTAAATCCAGACTTTCTCCAGTGTCTGTGCTGTGGTCTAGCGAGGGTTAAATCCAGACTTCTCCAGTGTCTGTGCTGTGGTCTAGTGAGGGTTAAATCCAGACTTCTCCAGTGTCTGTGCTGTGGTCTAGTGAGGGTTAAATCCAGACTTTCTCCAGTGTCTGTGCTGTGTTCTAGCGAGGGTTAAATCCAGACTTTCTCCAGTGTCTGTGCTGTGTTCTAGCGAGGGTTAAATCCAGACTTTCTCCAGTGTCTGTGCTGTGGTCTAGTGAGGGTTAAATCCAGACTTTCTCTAGTGTCTGTGCTGTGTTCTGAGGTGTCTGTGCTGTGGTCTAGTGAGGGTTAAATCCAGACTTTCTCCAGTGTCTGTGCTGTGGTCTAGTGAGGTTAAATCCAGACTTTCCCCAGTGTCTGTGCTGTGGTCTAGCTGAGGGTTAAATCCAGACTTTCCCAGTGTATGTGCTGTGGTCTAGCGAGGGTTAAATCAGACTTTCCCCAGTGTCTGTGCTGTGGTCTACTGAGGGTTAAATCCAGACTTTCCCCAGTGTCTGTCTGTGGTCTACTGAGGGTTAAATCCAGACTTTCTCAGTGTCTGTGCTGTGGTCTAGCGAGGGTTAAATCCAGACTTTCTCCAGTGTCTGTGCTGTGGTCTACTGAGGGTTAAATCCAGACTTTCTCCAGTGTCTGTGCTGTGGTCTAGTGAGGTTAAATCCAGACTTTCTCCAGTGTCTGTGCTGTGGTCTACTGAGGTTAAATCCAGACTTCTCCAGTGTCTGTGCTGTGGTCTAGCGAGGGTTAAATCCAGACTTTCTCCAGTGTCTGTGCTGTGGTCTACTGAGGGTTAAATCCAGACTTTCTCCAGTGTCTGTGCTGTGGTCTAGTGAGGGTTAAATCCAGACTTTCTCCAGTGTCTGTGCTGTGGGTCTAGCGAGGGTTAAATCCAGACTTTCTCCAGTGTCTGTGCTGTGGTCTACTGAGGGTTAAATCCAGACTTCTCCAGTGTCTGTGCTGTGGTCTAGCGAGGGTTAAATCCAGACTTTCCCAGTGTCTGTGCTCCAGTGTCTGTGCTGTGGTCTAGCTGAGGGTTAAATCCAGACTTTCTCCAGTGTCTGTGCTGTGGTCTAGCGAGGGTTAAATCCAGACTTCTCAGTGTCTGTGCTGTGGTCTAGTGAGGGTTAAATCCAGACTTCTCCAGTGTCTGTGCTGTGGTCTAGTGAGGGTTAAATCCAGACTTTCTCCAGTGTCTGTGCTGTGGTCTACTGAGGGTTAAATCCAGACTTTCTCCAGTGTCTGTGCTGTGGTCTAGGGGTCTAGTGTCTGTGCTGAGGGTTAAATCCAGACTTTCTCCAGTGTCTGTGCTGTGGTCTACTGAGGGTTAAATCCAGACTTTCTCCAGTGTCTGTGCTGTGGTCTACTGAGGGTTAAATCCAGACTTCTCCAGTGTCTGTGCTGTGGTCTACTGAGGGTTAAATCCAGACTTTCTCCAGTGTCTGTGCTGGGGTCTAGCGAGGGTTAAATCCAGACTTCTCCAGTGTCTGTGCTGTGGTCTAGTGAGGGTTAAATCCAGACAGTGTCTGTGCTGGGGTCTAGCTGAGGGTTAAATCCAGACTTTCTCCAGTGTCTGTGCTGTGGTCTACTGAGGGTTAAATCCAGACTTTCTCCAGTGTCTGTGCTGTGGTCTACTGAGGTTAAATCCAGACTTTCTCCAGTGTCTGTGCTGTGGTCTAGTGAGGGTTAAATCCAGACTTTCTCTAGTGTCTGTGCTGTGTTCTAGTGAGGGTTAAATCCAGACTTTCTCCAGTGTCTGTGCTGTGGTCTAGTGAGGGTTAAATCCAGACTTTCCCCAGTGTATGTGCTGTGGTCTAGCGAGGGTTAAATCCAGACTTTCCCCAGTGTATGTGCTGTGGTCTAGCGAGGGTTAAATCCAGACTCTCCAGTGTCTGTGCTGTGGTCTACTGAGGGTTAAATCCAGACTTTCCCCAGTGTCTGTGCTGTGGTCTAGCTGTGGTCTAGCGGTTAAATCCAGGTCCAGTGTCTGTGCCAGACTGAGGGTTTCCAGACTTTCTCCAGTGTCTGTGCTGTGGTCTACTGAGGGTTAAATCCAGACTTTCTCCAGTGTCTGTGCTGTGGTCTACTGAGGGTTAAATCCAGACTTTCTCCAGTGTCTGTGCTGTGGTCTAGCGAGGGTTAAATCCAGACTTTCCCCAGTGTCTGTGCTGTGGTCTACTGAGGGTTAAATCCAGACTTCTCCAGTGTCTGTGCTGGGGTCTAGCAGAGTGTCTGTGCTGGGTTAAATCCAGACTTCTCCAGTGTCTGTGCTGTGGTCTACTGAGGGTTAAATCCAGACTTCTCCAGTGTCTGTGCTGTGGTCTAGTGAGGGTTAAATCCAGACTCTCCAGTGTCTGTGCTGTGGTCTACTGAGGGTTAAATCCAGACTTTCCCCAGTGTCTGTGCTGTGGTCTACTGAGGGTTAAATCCAGACTTTCTCCAGTGTCTGTGCTGTGGTCTACTGAGGGTTAAATCCAGACTTTCTCCAGTGTCTGTGCTGGGGCGAGGTTAAATCCAGACTTCTCCAGTGTCTGTGATGTGGTCTACTGAGGGTTAAATCCAGACTTCTCCAGTGTCTGTGCTGGGGTCTAGCGAGGGTTAAATCCAGACTTCTCCAGTGTCTGTGCTGTGGTCTAGTGAGGGTTAAATCCAGACTCTCCAGTGTCTGTGCTGTGGTCTACTGAGGGTTAAATCCAGACTTTCCCCAGTGTCTGTGCTGTGGTCTACTGAGGGTTAAATCCAGACTTTCTCCAGTGTCTGTGCTGTGGTCTACTGAGGGTTAAATCCAGACTTTCCCCAGTGTCTGTGCTGTGGTCTAGTGAGGGTTAAACCAAGAGCCCACTGGCCTGTGTGGATAATCCTGCCTTGCTAAATGGAATGACCTTGGAGGGGCAGGGAAATGGGCTCCAGAGATGTGGGCATCTATTCATATTCTAATTCCTGCTGTATCGCCAACACCCCATGGGACCTGGGCCACACAGTGATGGCAGCACCTCGCCCCCCAGACCCCTGGTGGGCTCTTCCGCCGGACCCCCTCGGGTAATGTGATGAGGGATATTTAAGTTTTGGGGTTAGCCGATAGTATTTGAATGAGCCCTAATCCTATGGGTTGGTCACTCAAATATACCCAGCATATAAATACTTTTGGGGAATTATTTTGAACTCCAAATATGAATGGGGAGTGATGATGATGATTGATTATGTCTATAATACCATCTGTATTGTCTATGCTTTTAAACGACTTCAGCGTGTGTTAATGTGATAGGCCTCACTCACACCAGCCTCAGAGACACTGCACTGCAGGCCAGGGAACTATATACTTCTGAAACTAAGTAAAAAGTGTGAGTTGAAACGTCTGCTCTTCCATCTGGTCTGTTGGACCCGGTCTCAGACGAGGGGGGTGCGATGGAGTTGGTCTGTTCCAAATCAAATACACTGACTCTCCTCCTCCGTGGGCTACAGAGGGGTCAGGTTGGCTGAATAGGACAGAAACTGGTTGTTTCTCTGGGAAACATTACAAAAACGCTGTACAGCTAAATTGCCTTTAGACATTTTGTGGAGAAAAAATATATTCCTAAACATGTATCTTGTTTTCAATAATTCATTAAAGTAAAACTGCAAAGAATGTGGCAAAGAAATGTACTTTATGTCCTGAATACAAAGCCTTAGGTTTGGGGCAAATCCAACACATCACTGAGTACTATTCTTCATATAGCATGGTGGTGGTTGCATCGTGTTACGGGCATGCTTGTCATCGGCATGGACTAGGGAGTTGTTTTTAGGATGAAAATAAATGGAATAGAGCTAAGCACAGGCAAAATTGTAGAGGAAAACCTGGTTCAGTCTGCTTTCCAACAGACACTGGGAGACAAATTGACCTTTCAGCAGGACAATTTTTATATTACCTTTATTTAACTAGGCAAGTCAGTTAAGAACTTAAGAACAAATGCTTATTTTCAATGACGGCCTAAGAACAGTGTGTTAACTGCCTTGTTCAGGGGCAGAACGACACGTGTTTCCCTTGTCAGCTCGGGAATTCGATCTTGCAACCTTTCAGTTACTAGTCCAACGCTCTAACCACTAGACTACCTGCCGCCAAAATAACCTAAAACACAAGGCCAAATATACAGTGAACCAGTGTAGACACTGCGTTGCTTACCAGGACGACATTGAATGTTCCTGAGTGGCTTAGTGGCACAGTTTTGACTTAAAGCGACTTGAAAATCTATGGCAAGACTTGAAAATGGCTGTCTAGCAATGATCAACAACCAACTTGACAGAGCCTGGATAATTTTTCAAAGAATGTGCAAATATTGTACTATCCAAGTGTGCAAAGCACTTAGAGACTTACCCAGAAGGACTTTATCATTGTGGAGTATTATGTGTAATGGGTGAGAGAAAAACATCTATTTCATGTTTAATTCAGGCTGTAATACAACAAAATGTGAAATAAGTCAATTGGGTATGAATTCTTTCTGAAAGCACTGTACGTAACAAACATTTTATAAAATGCTGTACAACTACGTAACAAAAAAACTTTACAAAAACGTTCAAAGTTGTGTTGTAGCCGTCCACATTGTCTAGTCTACAACGGAGCCCAACCCGGTTCCATAGTAATAATAAAAACACACATTAGTAGCCTAATCATAATTACAGGCACAATCCCATCTCCTTTCCCTTTAGGGCTGAAAGTGTTTTTAGATTGTCCTTTTCATCATTCACCATCAGTCTTTATACATCATTTATACATGAGCTCCAGGATGGAATGTAAACCATCACGTCTCATTACATAGCTTTGCTAGCACACCCTCTTACAGAGTCAGACACATGTATGTCCATTCTAACTAATGAAGACACCTGGGGCGTTATTATTCGGCACCAAATGGAAGACAAATCAATGAAACGGGGGAGGGACTGGCTGCTTGGACATGTCCAATAAGAAAAACTATTTTCCCTAATCAAATCAAATCAAATCAAATGTATTTATATAGCCCTTCGTACATCAGCTGATATCTCAAAGTGCTGTACAGAAACCCAGCCTAAAACCCCAAACAGCAAACAATGCAGGTGTAAAAGCACGGTGGCTAGGAAAAACTCCCTAGAAAGGCCAAAACCTAGGAAGAAACCTAGAGAGGAACCAGGCTATGTGGGGTGGCCAGTCCTCTTCTGGCTGTGCCGGGTAGAGATTATAACAGAACATGACCAAGATGTTCAAATGTTCATAAATGACCAGCATGGTCGAATAATAATAAGGCAGAACAGTTGAAACTGGAGCAGCAGCACAGTCAGGTGGACTGGGGACAGCAAGGAGTCATCATGTCAGGTAGTCCTGGGGCACGGTCCTAGGGCTCAGGTCCTCCGAGAGAGAGAAAGAAAGAGAGAATTAGAGAGAGCATATGTGGGGTGGCCAGTCCTCTTCTGGCTGTGCCGGGTGGAGATTATAACAGAACATGACCAAGATGTTCAAATGTTCATAAATGACCAGCATGGTTGAATAATAGTAAGGCAGAACAGTTGAAACTGGAGCAGCAGCATGGCCAGGTGGACTGGGGACAGCAAGGAGTCATCATGTCAGGTAGTCCTGGGACATGGTCCTAGGGCCCAGGCCAGTTGAAACTGGAGCAGCAGCATGGCCAGGTGGACTGGGGACAGCAAGGAGTCATCATGTCAGGTAGTCCTGGGGCATGGTCCTAGGGCTCAGGTCCTCCGAGAGAGAGAAAGAGAGAATTAGAGAACGCACACTTAGATTCACACAGGACACCGAATAGGACAGGAGAAGTACTCCAGATATAACAAACTGACCCTAGCCCCCCGACACATAAACTAATGCAGCATAAATACTGGAGGCTGAGACAGGAGGGGTCAGGAGACACTGTGGCCCCATCCGAGTAATGAATGGCACCTGATGGTACAGACTAGAACATGTAGTTAACACACATGGCAGATATCCATTGCAAAGCAATTAATTATGGACAAGCAGGCCTAATAAACCATATGAACCTAACTCGGGCTACCATGGTATTGGTCCAAATATTGTCACCCTGTTAGGGTTGAGCGGAAAGCCTTTCTGACCCTGATGTTATTGCCATTCCCTGTGGGCTCTTGAAGCCCATTCAGACCTATTGTCTTCAGTTAGTAGTTGAAAATACTTAGGATCTTACTCAGATTTACAGTTTTGCTGTATGACGTCAATGTTCGATCCTAGTTGTCTTCAGGGCTTCAATGTCTTTGTTAGCTCTTGTTGTATCATCCACCTTTTGTAACCAGCCAATAAGGCCAAGCCCTCTCCTCTCAGCCCTCCTGGTGTGTTAAAGCCCATTTAATCCCATTATGGATGAACTGGAGAAGCCACATTTACAGAACTGGTGTGTGTGTGTGTGTGTGTGTGTGTGTGATAGGAAACACATGCATCACATGGGGAAAAATGGTTGGAACTTCCGAGTGTGCTTTAATTCTTTCCCATGCTACAGACAGTACTCAATTTTAATGACCTGCATTCCGTCAACTCATGTAACAACTGGCAATGACATGCGTGACATCGTGACATCGTAGCGTGACATCGTAGCGTAACAGTGTCCTTTTTTTAGATGCCCATTTCTCTCGCTCTGTCAATACATTGATGTTCCTTCCCTCTGCTGGTTAAACACTATAGGGTGTTGGAGTAGTGCATTCTCTTTACCCAGTTCAGTAAACACTGAACATGTCATTTCTCTTCCCCTATGACCCCCCCACAAATATGTCTCTGCTCATCATGTCCTGTAGCAGATAAGCAGGATCTTAGATTTATTTTCAGAGCGATTGAGAGAGAATTCATCGGGGCCTGCCTAGCTGCTGCTTTTCTGCCTCTCACTCTATCGATTGTTGCCGTATCTCACTCCAAGGTGGTGATCCCTATTCACATGCATGAGCAGAGTGAGCCATGGGACTAGTCCACTGGGGTGTAACGGCATCCTACATTGCACTGCTGTTATATCAGAACCTCTTACTTTTTCTGTCCAGCTATTTTTGTGTGCACACACTTCTATGAGTGTCCTTGTCTATGAGCTTGCACACTATAAAATTCAAATTAAATCAGAGATCAAATTCCTGTCTGTCATGTCTCATTGACTCCACAACACCCCTGTCATTCCCCACAGCAGAGAGGGGGGAGAGGGAGAAAAAACAAGAGAACCAGGATACATGTTATCTTGGAATCACTGTCCTCTCCACTGCTCCTCTCACCAGGATGCTCATCAGGGAATCTCACTGAGTTGTTTCTGTGAAAAGAATGTGTTACGAATCCCTTTTGGCCCGACAGTCTAGGGGGGATGGTAATGAGACCCGTAACATAACTCATGCAAATTATTATTGTGACAAAGTAAAAGTGTGCACGAAATAACCACGACAACAGAAATCTACCGTCAAACTCTAGGTTTATTTATAAACACACGGTAATGGGGGGGAGCAGGAAAAGGGGCTGAGCTGGACCCAAGAAAAGAAACAATAAGTATTCAAAAACACCCCTAAGCTAGACTAGCCTACTTTAACAACAGCTAACTAACTAACCAAAAATACAGTGGGTGGTCCGCCCAGTTCTAACTAGTGTATTTAACAAAGTTCACCTACGGGTAGTGTATGCCCATGGGCGACTTGTCTTGGTTTCCCACTTTTCCCACCAGCAACAAACAAACACCATAACCAAAAACAATACTCACAGGGGATGACAAAGTGCTATGGAGGTGCTCAAACAAAAGAGAGGTTAAGACACAAAGCGAGAGTGAAACACAGAGACCTACAGACATGGCATTTACAGAGAGATTGAGCGAGAGATTGAGCTAGAGATTGAGCTCTAGAACAAACAAATGATGGGGTTTTTAAACCATGGGGAAGGAACTGTGATAGGATAGGAAGTAGGAGGAGGTGTGTCTTCTGATTGATGATTGATTGTTGACTGATTGGGGAGTGATGATTTTCACCTGTGAGGGGAGAAGGAGAGAAAAGAAACACACACACAGGATACACACACACACAGGATAACTGTATCCGTAACACTCCCACCCTTAAAAGAGCAACCCTAGGGGTTGCGACTACAGTATTTCAATGAATACTCACAAAGCAACAACCTTGCAAAACATACAGAAATCATTTTCACACACGAGACAAAGCATCTGCCAACACATTATCAGAACCCTTTTTGTGGCGGATCTCCAAATTATAATTTTGTACAATCAGCGCCCAACGCATAAGGCGCTGGTTCTGGTTGTACATTCGGTTGAGAAAAACTAAGGGGTTATGGTCAGTATATACAATCACGGGTAGGGCACTGGAACCAATATATACTTCAAAGTATTGCAGAGCCAACAACAAAGCAAGAGCTTCTTGTTCTATTGTCGCATAGTTTGTTTGACATTTATTAAATTTACGTGAAAAATAACAAACGGGATGATCCACTCCACTCTTGTCCTGCTGCAGTAGAACAGCACCAGCACCTCTGGCACTAGCATCTACCTCAAGTTTGAACGGTTGTTCAAAATCTGGAGCAGCAAGTACAGGTGTACTACATAAGAGTGCTTTCGCTGATTCAAAAGCTCTCTTACAATCAGCGGACCACACAAATGATCTAGCCGGACTAAGCAAATCGGTCAATGGAGCAACTACCGCAGAGGAATTTTTACAGAAGCTACGGTAGTAGCAAACCATCCCTAAAAAGCGGCGTAGCTCTCGTCTGGTGGTAGGTGCAGGGAATGCAGTTATAGCCAAGACCTTGGCATCAACAGGGCGCACCTGTCCATGGCCAACCTCTTTACCGAGATAGGTAACAGTAGCCTTCCCAAACTCGCACTTTGCCAAGTTCAGGGTTAGAGAAGCAGCTGCCAACCGTTCACATACTACCCTTAGCGAGTCAACATGATCTGACCACTCAGACGAATAAATCACTAGGTCATCAAGGTATGCACTACAATTAGGAACACCAGCTAATACGGAGTTAACCAGTCGTTGGAAAGTGGCTGGTGCATTTCGCATCCCAAAAGCCATGACTGAGTACTGTAGGAAGTTGTCTGGGGTCACAAAGGCAGAAATCTCAGAAGCACGTGAAGTTAACGGAACCTGCCAGTAACCTTTTAAGAAGTCTAACTTGGTTACATACTTAGCAGCACCAATAGTGTCGATACAGTCGTCCAGTCGGGGTAACGGGAACGAATCTGGCATTGTGACAGAATTTACCTTTCGATAATCCGTACATAACCTGGACGTACCATCAGGTTTAGGAACCAGAATGCAAGGAGAACTCCAAGGGCTTGAACTTGGCTTAGCCAGGTCATTCTCCAACAAATATTTCACCTCATCCCTCATTATCTTCCTCTTGGAAGCGTTGATACGATATGGGTGTTGCTTGATAGGTGTAGCATTTCCAACAATAATGTCATGTTCCAACACGTTTGTGCGAGTAGGAACGTCATTAAAGAGACATGGAAAACTGTGTAGTAGCCTCACAATATCATTGGCCTGTCCATCCGTTAAATGAACCAGACCGGATTGGATAGACAGCAGCATTTCTGAGTTGGGCAATCTAACACACTGCTGCTGAGTATTGCGCAACTACAAGCCATCAACATCATCAATATGACAGTCCACTATCATAGCAGTAGTAGCAGAGGAGACAGCAGTACCTTCCTCTGTTTTTGAACTCTCTAACTGTGTGATGGGTCGGGTGTGGAAAGCTTTCAACATGTTAATGTGACACACACGAGATTGGCGTTGTCTATCAGGAGTTTGAAGCACATAGTCAGTTTCACTTATTTTATTTTCAATTAAATAAGGACCCGAGAAACGAGCTGACAGTGAAGATCCTGGAACAGGTAATAACACCAGTACTTGGTCACCTGGCTGTAGTGGACGAGAAACAGCCTCTTTATCATAGTGTCTTTTCATGCTCCTCTGTGAGGAAGACAGAGCTTCCTTTGCGAGAGCACAAGCTTGGTGTAGGCGCTCACGAAAGCGACTAACGTAGTCCAACACATTCTCAT